>NW_023505201.1:0-1438 GCF_004664715.2 Peromyscus leucopus | reverse complement strand
GCTATCTTGAAAGCAGATTCCAGAGAGAGAATCTTTTTCTCTAAGCCTTCATTGCTATCTTTGAAAGCAGATTCCAGAGAGAGAATCTTTTTCTGCTTCATGCTATCTCATAGAGAGCCTTGCCATTGCTATCTTTGAAAGCAGATTCCAGAGAGAGAATCTTTTTCTCTAAGCCTTCATTGCTATTTTTAAAGCCTGTATCAGTCCCAATAATGACTCATCTTTGTTCTTAAACCAGTGTTTGAACACTGTGTGAATTATTATGATGAATGCCAAAATGGTATAGCCAGATATGCTTAGGAATGTCGTATATTTCCAGGAAGATGTCATTCATCATACAGGCAAAAGGTTTTTTAAATTCTTGTGAGGTAATGTTGTCGGCCATATTACACGAATTACTCAAAATTTGTTAGTCAATTTTAAGGTGTAAAATTATCAAGTACCTTTACTTGAAACAATATGCTTACCTTTCGTGTAGTAGCCCTTTTCAGCCAGCAGGTGGCGTTGGTACAGCTCCGAAACAGGGCCTGCTGGCAATCTTGGCTGGGGTCGGAGGGAGATGGCGGAATGGCGGAGATGGCAGAAATCGGAGCTAGCACTCTCCTGCCTCTTTCGCTGGTCTGGGGCTAAGCTAGGGAATTGAGATAGGACTAGCTGCTCCCTTTTTCGGGAATGGAACCGTGTAGGTGTTCCTGGTTATATGGAACTTTGCAGGCGGGTTTAGGTACCCGCCAGCTAGGGAGGAGACGGCGGGAGCCGCCAGGCCTTTGGAGTTTGCCCCACGTGAGCGCCAGATATTGGAGAAATTATTTTGGCCACTCCACGTAGTTAAAAGGATATTTATTTAATGGCGAAACTCACAAATTAAGTAATGGGTAGGTCGCAGGGTCTGGGGAAGGTGTAATGCAGTCCAACGGTGTTCTCCGGAGCTCTACACAGTCAATCTGCACTGGTCAGCGTCCCGGCACGAGAGAGCGCCCAGAGCGAGCACTGGCCCATCCAGCTCTCGGGTCCCCAGGCGCCTCCCCTCGCCCTGCCTCGTAGGCGTGACAGTTGCCAGAGTCTCAATGGGGGTTGGAACTTCCAGAACCAAGTTGGAATGGCTACCCACTACACCACAGAAATCCACAAAGATACCCCACAAAAGATTGCTGGCAATGGCCGAGAGACAGCTGGGACTGACCTACTCTGATGATGGGATGGCCAAACACCCTAATAGTTGTGCCAGAAACCCCATCCAAGGACTGAGGAATTTGGATGCAGAGATCCACGGCTAGGCCCCGGGTGGAGCACCGGGAGTCTAATTATCGAGAAAGAGGAGGGTTTATATGAGCGAAAATTGTTAAAACCCATGTTGGATAAAGCACAGGGACAAATAGCCAAATGAATGGAAACACATGAACTATGAACCAAAGGCTGAGGGGCCCCCAACTGGATC
>NW_023505200.1:0-103000 GCF_004664715.2 Peromyscus leucopus | reverse complement strand
CCATGGCCTTGCTTCAGTTCCTGCTCCTGGTTCCTGCCTTAAGCTCCCGCTCTGACTTCCTTCAGTGATGGACTATGGGATGGAAGCATAAACCTTTCTCTCCAAGATGCTTTTGGTGTTTTAGTTTTATTACAGCAATAGAAACCCAAACTAATCTCCATGAAAGGATCTAAAAAATTGTCTTAAATGTCATAGTCAAGCCACCAACAAGCTCAAAGCTGTATGTATAGCATTGGCAGTCTCTATATTTTTTTGTTTTTGTTGTTTGTTTTGTTGGGGTTTTTGTTTTGTTTTGACAGTGTCTCTCTGTGTAGCCCTGGCTGTCCTGGAACTCCTATGTAGACCAGGCTGCCCTGGGACTCACAGAAATCCACCTGTTTATCTACCCAGTGCTGGAATTAAAGGCAGGCACTGCTACACCCATCTTAGAATCATATTTAAGTGTTAGTATAGACACATTAAAGAACCCAAAATCATTTTTTGTTTCCTTTCTGAAGCAGAATGGACAGAGAAAAACAGTAATTGATTTCAAAAGCCTTGAAAGGCTGTAATTCTGCAGACTGCAGAGAGATCGTGATCTGACAGTGTTGGCTGCCCTCTGCTGGTCATTTTGATAAAGCCCAGTTACTCCGAAATAATCATCCATTTGTCAAGAAGCAACCTAAGAGAGTTTCATTGGCTCACAGTGAAATGGGCAGTGTAGAGCTGTACTTAGAATTAAGAGACTAAATTGAGTTGCGAAGTTAGTCTAACATTAGACCTCTTTTACCTGCAGATAAAACAGCCCTTCTAGCCGGGCGTTGGTGGCGCACGCCTTTAATCCCAGCACTCGGGAGGCAGAGCCAGGCGGATCGCTGTGAGTTCGAGGCCAGCCTGGGCTACCAAGTGAGCTCCAGGAAAGGCACAAAGCTACACAGAGAAACCCTGTCTCGAAAAACAAAAAAAAAAAAAAAAAAAAACAGTCCTTCTGCTGAAAAATTCGATAGTAGTAGCAAGTTGGAATCTGGAAGTGTGTGGACTGGGCGTCACTACAGGCTCCATGTGATCTCACATGCTATGCTTAGTCAGTCTGCATCAGTGCTTGTGAGGTCCCTGACCACAAAACCCCAAGGTCTGAACACTCCTGTCCCTGCCGGTCTCTCAAGGCCCTCCCAGATGGACACAGCATGGTGGTGTACACTTGGAGTTCCAGTACTCAAGAGGCTAAGGCAGGAAGATCCCAAGTTCAAAACCAACTTGGACTATATAACGAGATTAAAGCCATTGTTGTTCTAGCAGAGGACCCAGGTTCGATTCCCAGCACCCATATGGTAGCTTATAGCCATCTGTGGCTCCAGTACTAGGGGATGCAACCTCTTCTTCTGGCCTCGGTGAAACCAGGCCTGCACATGTTGTACAGGCCTGCACATCCATGTAGGCGAAACACATATACATATGGGATAAGTAAATCTAAAAAATAAATCAATTAAACAAATAAATAAACATCCCTGGGGACTGGAGTGAAGGCTTAGTGGTTAAGAGCACTTACTGCTCTTGATGGGGACCCAGGTTCAACTTCCAGCACCTGCGTGGCAGCTCACAACTGTCAGGGACTCTAGTTCTAGTTTATTCAATGTCCTCGTCTGAGCTCCTTAGGCACCAGACACATATGGGCCACACATACAAGCAACAATTCATTCACATAAAAATAAATATATGGATCTCTTCAAAAATTAAAATAAAACAACTTAAAGTGCCAGGAAGAACTGACAGATGGGATTTCATCAAATTAAAAAGTTCTGCACAGCAATGGAAACAATTACCAGAGCGAAGAGAGGACATACAAAATGGGAGAGAATATTTGTTCATCAGTCAGGGGGTTAATACCCAGAATACACAAAGAAATTAAATATCAATAGAACAAACAATCCAACCAATATATGGCCAGATGAACTGAACAGAGAAAAGTCCAAGGAATCAATAACTACAGAGGGTGGGTGCTGCATTGGGTACGTACAAATCAAAACTACAAGATTCTGCCTTAAGCCCAGCCAGCATGGTCATCATCACAAAACATCAATGCTGATGAGAGCAGGCCAGGGGGACTGGCCATAGCAGAGTTCTAAGAACGGAGATCGGTACAGCCATTATGAAAACCAGTTTGGGAGCACTCCAAAGAGCTAGAAATGGAGCTTACAGATGCCCTAACCATATCCTATCCAGGCCTGCCCCACAAAGAACCAGCAGCAGACTGTCATGGGGATGCTGGAATACACATGCTCCTCCCAGCACTACTCACAACCATCAGATTATGGAAACAGCCTGGGTGGCCATCACTGGATGAACGGATAAAGGAAATGTAGTGTCTATACACGCAACCACAAAGAACAAAATAGTATCGTTTGTGAACAGGTAGATGGAACCGGAGAAGGTCATCTGGAGGAAATGAACTGGAGTCAGGAGAACAAACAGCACATTTTCTCTCACACTCAGTAAGCAGAGTTCAAGGTAGGAAAGAAAGGGGATGACTGGAGTAGACTTCAGAAAGACCAGAGAGGGGACTAGGCTGTGAACGTGACCAAAATACACCGTGCATATGTGTGACGACAATGTTATAATGACGTCTGTTATTTTGGGTAACTACTAAACACTATTTTTCCCTTCTGACTTTTTTGTTTTGTTTTGGTTTGGTTTGGTTTGGTTTTTCGAGACAGGGTTTCTCTGTGTAGCTTTGCACCTTCCCTTCTGACTTTTTTTGGGGTCAGGATTCTACTATATGGCCTAGGCTGGACTCAAATTCACCATCCTCCTGCTCTCCCTCCTGAGTGTCCTGAGATTGCAAGCATGAACCATCACACCCAGCTCAATATACACTAGTTTTTGTTTGTTTGTTTGTTTGTTTCTTTGTTGTTTACTTTTAAAGGATGGGATCTCATGCAGCCCAGAGGTGGTCTCAAACTCCCCGTGTAGCTGAGAAGTTACTTGAACTCCTCATCTTCTTTCCTTCACTTCGAATGCTGGGACTCACAGCATGCATCACTGTGTCCATCTGATACTGGTTTAAATGCTTAACGTTCCTTACCCTTTGAGTCTAAACTAAGGATGTGCACCTTCATTTCACTGTGCCACTAAACAAACAAGCAAAAATACTCAAATGATAAGGTTAACTGATGGCAGGTATTTAAGGCGTGAGGACCAAGAACTAGAGCTGGTTAAGCTTTCAGGCTTTTGAGCAGCAGTTCAGCTGAGATCATTTGGATGAGAACTCAAAAGCTTCCAGTCTGAGGAAACAGGATCAGCTGAGGAACTGGCCAGGTGAGAAAGCTGTGGCTTTTTCTGCTTCTCTGATCTTTCAGCGTTCACCCCAATACCTGGCTCCAGCTTTGTTTTTATTAATAAGATCTTTCAAGATTCGTGCTACAGTTAACCTAATAAAACTGTTGTTTCTCTATACTCTAGAGATGAAATTCAAAGGGCAAGCATAAGGTTGGCAGTGTATATGCAACCAAAGAAGGCTAGGTGTCTAACAGAAAAGGCTTCTGTACATGCCCACTCCACAAATAGCATATGTTCACCACACACAAGAAAGACATCCTATCACAAACAAACACTGCTAATTGCAGCTTTGTTTTGGTTTAGTTTGGACTGGTTTGGTTTTGTGTTTGAGAGGAGGTCTCAAATGCAGCCTAGGCTGACAAGTGAATTCTTTTCTAATATGCTGTTTAGTTATTTGCTTTTTGAAAACCCCAAACATGAGAGTACTGTGTTTACATCATTTCCCCTTCCTTCTCTCTCTAGCTCTTCCCATGTCCCATGAATTCCTCGCAAATGCATGGCCTCTTATTCTTTAGCTATCAGTGTTACATGTGCACATACACATACACATACAACCTCAGTGTTGCTTGTGTACACGCATGTTTAGGCTGACCCCTTGGACTGCATAACCTACCAGGGAGCTCATTCCTGGAGAAGGTTGACTTGACTCTCAGTCTATAGCTCTTCATCTAGGGGTGGGATCTAGTGAGATGTCTCCTACCCATGCTGACATGTAAACTGGTGTTACCGCTGTCCAAGTCTTGCTTAGGCAGCTGTTTGGTTGAGATTTCATGGGGGCAGCTTCCTCATCATACATAGAAGACACTACCTCTCAGCAGACGTCCGGGTCCCCTGCTTCTTACGATCTTTCTCCCATTCTTCCGAGAAGCTATAGATGCATCAATCAGGTACAGTACTTCACAATCAGCTGTTCTCAAATTCTCCCCAGTTGTGGTTTGCCGTAATGGTCTCCTGCTGCAAAGCCCAGCTTCTCTGACGAGGGGTGAGAGCTACAAGCACGTATCTGGGACTGATTTTAGAGCTACACGTGTCTGGGACTGATTCTTTGGCAGGCACTGAGATTACAGATGCGTACCTCCACGCCTGGCTTAGTGATGAGGGTTTTTGTTGTTGTTAAAGATTTAGTTTTGGTGTGTGTGTGTGTGTGTGCACACGAGTGTGTATTTGAATGCCATGTGTGTATGGGTACCCCAGATGCCAGGAAAGGGTGCCCTTGAGGTTGGAGTTTTGGGAGCCACCACACATGCATGCTGGGAACCAAACTCGGCTCCTCCAGAGGTACAGCAAATGCTCCTAACCACTGAGCTTTCTCTCCAGCCCAGTTGTGAGTTGTTTGAAATCCCAATACCCTAGATAGTTTTACCATCTTATTAATATCAACTTAATGGAATCTACACCAAGGAAGAGAAACAAAAGAAATGAAGAAAAAATAAAGTTCCTATGTTCACATTTGGTCTTAGCATTGCCTCTCCTTTCCATTGCTGGGAAATGGAAAACACAAAAAGTGGGCTGTTCTCTACATCTTACCTCTGCATCTGACAAAGTTGCCAAATCCATTCATAGGTCAGGGTACCCTGGAGGCTCTGAACCATAATCCTGGGTCTCATCTTAGTTGGCTGGTAAGGGTTAGTTCAAAATCCATTGCTTCCCTAGTGCAGACTAGAAACTGGTTAATCAAGTGACATCATTCATTACTGAATGTTTTTCTCTGTCTCTCTCACCTCTCTCTCTCTCTCTTCTCTCTCTCTCTTCTCTCTCTCTCTCTCTTCTCTCCTCCCTCCCTCCCTCCTCCCTCCCTTTCTTTCTCTCTCGCTCTTTTATTGTATGTGTATGAGTGTTTTTTCTGCTTTTATGCTTATACCCATATCGTTAGGAGGATGGTTAGGAGCCATCATATGGATACTGGGAACCAAACCCCGAGTCCTGTCGGAGCAGCAGGTGCTCTTGACCACTGAGACATCTTCCAGCCCTGCTAAAGCTTTCAAGGTGACACCATAAAATAAATGAAAAGGAGATGTACAAATGGCCCGCAGCACACTGGGCTAACCTGTCTCCCTCTCCCGTGTTTTCATGTTCTGGTTTCATGTACACAATAAGAACAAGTGTAAAGACAAGGACACAGTTTTACTGCTGAGCTGTCAGCAGCCATCAAAGGCAATGATAGTAATTCCAGCAAGCCTTGATGAAAATAAGGCCATGCGCTTTGAACACCGCACATGCACCTGCCACACATTACAGCAGATCTGCTGGCTCCAGTTGCTGCCAGCTAGGGACATTTCCAGGAAGTTCTCCTTCGTGGGCCACCGAGCATTGTATCAACATCAGTAACAAAATATCTGGATCTTGTTCTTGTAGCATTAACTGGAGTAAATGGAGTCCCAGGGTTCACTTAGACAATGTGTTTACTTAAGATAATGTCCATGCAATGTCAAGGGTGAGTTGAAAACACAAAGTAGCTCTGAGCTTCCTGGGCACAACTGAGTCCAGAACTCAGGACTAGGGCTGATGAAAGCCTTAGACTTCTGGCTGCACGCAGCTGAATTTAGATGACAGTTCAGTGTGGCTAGAGATACTGCATTCCAGCTTCCTGTCCCTTATTTATCACTATCTAACTAGGCATCTAAGGCTACTTATTTAAATTACCAGAGTTTACAATTTTATAACTTAAAAGCAGCCAATTATTAATTACAAATTCCCACAAACATAAAAATCGTAATTTGAAAGTAACGACGTATAATAAGATCCACAAGAAACACCTGTGTGTTTAAGGGAAACAACAAGAAAAAACAAAAACAAAAAACAAAACAAAACAAAAACAAAAAAACCTGTCCTTGTTAACTGAAAACTGAACACCGATTGATGGCTTGTTTCTACCAACCACCAGAGGGCAGTGTTGGGCTATTTGTCTAAAACATCCGGCATGAAGGTTGAAGCACTGAGAATTCCTGGAATCATTTGCCCCATGTGTTCCGCAAGACTCTCTCACCAGTGAGATCCGGCAAAGTTAAAGAATAAAAGGCTCAAGGTCAGTCTTGCTCTGTTTTCACTGATGTCATAAGATCCTATTCTCAGTGATACCATTTTGAGTTCAATCGTCAATTCATTATTCAAATTATCTTATATAGTCTTTAAAACCTGCAATTGTTAAAAATAGGTTAAACTGCCGGGCGGTGGTGGCGCACGCCTTTAATCCCAGCACTCGGGAGGCAGAGCCAGGCGGATCTCTGTGAGTTCGAGGCCAGCCTGGGCTACCAAGTGAGTTCCAGAAAGGCGCAAAGCTACACAGAGAAACCCTGTCTCGAAAAACCAAAAAAAAAAAAAAAAAAAAAAAAAAATAGGTTAAACTGAGCCAGGCGGTGGTGACACACACTTTAATCCCAGCACTTGGGAGGCAGAGGCAGGTGGATCTCACTGAGTTCGAGGCCAGCCTGGTCTACAATGTGAGTTCCAGGACAGCCGGACTGTTACATAGAGAAACCCTGTCTCGAAAACAAACAAACAAACAATGGTAGTGTACACCTTCAATCCTGGCACTTGAGAGGCAGAGGAGGAAGATTTCTATGAGTTCAGGGTCAGCCAAGACTGCATAGTGAGACCCTCCCAAGAGACAGGACAACAAAACAGCACCCGGAAACATAGCTCCAGGAGGAAGCAGTTTAGGGGTTAAGAAAAGAAAAGTGGTACACTTACACAATGGAGCATTACTCAGCTGTTAAAAACAATGACATCATGAAATTTGCTGGCAAATGGATGGAACTAGAAAAAAAATCATCCTGAGTGAGGTAACCCAGACTCACTCATATCCACTAACATCCACACTCGGGGGCAGATATTAGCTGTAAAATAAAGGATATAACCATGCTACAATTCACAGACCCAGAGAGACTAGGTAATGAGGAGGGTTCAGGGGAACGCATGAATCTCAGTGTGAAGGGGAAATAGAATAGACATTGCTGATGGGGGGGGGGTGTTTGGATGGGGGTGTGGGATGGGAACAGAAGGGATGGGGGAGGATGGAGGGAGAGTACAGGGAGAGACCACTGGAATCAAGAGCATCTCAGGGAAAGCTAGAAACTCGAGCGCAGAAACTCCAGGAATCTATGAAGATGACCCTAGCTAAGATCCTAGCAATGGGGAATATGGGAGCCTGAACCGGCCATCTCTGGTAACCAGGCAAAACTTCCAGTGGAAGGATTGGGACCACCCAACCACAAACCCTTCAATCTACAATTTGCCCTGCCTACAAGATATATTAGGTCTGGGCGGTGGTGGCGTACCCCTTTAATCCAGCACTTGGGAGGCAGAGGCAGGCGGATCTCTGTGAGTTCCAGGCCACCTAGTCTATAGACAGAGATCCAGACAGGCACCAAAACTACACAGAGAAACCCTGTCTTGAAAAACAAAAACAAACAAGACAAAAACAAACAACAAAACCCAAGATGTATTAGGATAGAGGTGGCGCAGAAATTGTGGGAGTGGCCAATCTTGAATTGACTGGTCCAGCTTGAAATTCATACCATGAGAGGGAGCCCACCTGACACTGCCTGGAGGGCCAGGACCCATAGGCTGGACCACCAGACACCTAGGATAGAACCAACTATGACTAGCAAAAAGAAAAAAAAGTCAAAATGACTACACTCATAGACTGGTGCCTAGCCCAACTGTCATCAGAGAGGCTTCACCCAACAACTGATGGGAACAGTTGCAGACCCCAGCCAAACTTTAGGAGAAGCTCAGGGAATCCTGCCAAAGAGGAGGAGGAAAGGATTGTAGGAGTTAAGAAGGGTCAAGGACACCACAAGAAAACCACAGAATCAACTAATCTGGTCATTAAGGGCTCCCAGAGACTGAACCGACAACCAGGGAGCCTGCACGGGACTGACCTAGGTGTTGCTACATGACCGCACATGCGCCGTCCAGTAGCCAAGCAAGAGGCTTAGTCATCCCGGGGCCTTACATCCTAAATAATCCATGTGCTGCATGGTCACGTAATTTGAGCACATTGTGATCACGTAATCTATGCGCATGTATGGCACAGCTACATAAGCCCATGTGCACATATGAGGGGAAATCCATAATAATGGAGTCAGTCCTTCTCCTAGCACGACCTAAACACAACACACACACACACACACACACACACAACCACACACACAACCCTTCTTTTCCCTATTAAACTCTTATAGTGGGTTTTGTTGTGCTCATGGCTTTTCTCGCATGATGAACAGCGGCTGCTTAATGAGTAACACAGTACCACATAATAATAACGCTAGGCCCTCTGTACACATGTGACAGTTGTGTAGCGTGGTCCTTTGGTGGGACTCCTAACAGTGGGAGCTTGGGGTTGTCTCTGATTCTCTGGCTGGCTTTTGGGACCTATTCCTCCTACCTGGATTGCCTCATCCAGCCTTAATAGAAGAGGGGGCGCCTAGTCTCACTGCAACTTGATATACCGTGGCTGGCTGCTGTCCATGGGAGGCCTGCCCTTTTCTGAAGAGACATGGAGGAGGAGTGATGCTTGGCGGGGAGGAAGGGGACTGGGAGGGAAGAGGGAGGGCAAACTGTAGTTGGGATGTAAAATCAACAACAAACAAAATAAAACAAACAACAATAACAAAAAGAAGAGAGGCCTGGGGTGCAGAGACAGGAGTTCTGTGAGTCTGAGGCCAGCCTAGTCTACACAGTGAAACCCAGTCTTACACAGACAGAGGGAGTGCAGGGGAGGGAGGGAGGGAGAACAGAATGTGCAAAGAGGAGAGAGAAACGCTATGAACTGCATTGTGATGCAGTCACTCCGGACATCAGGACAGGTTAAACCTGGGATTGTGCCTTCTGCATTTCCAACAAGTACGCTTAGCTTAGCTTCCCTGAAACGTGAGCATGTGGTACACGCGATTATTATCTGATAAAAACCTTTGTGTTTTTTTTTAAAGTTGCATCTCTAAAGGGAAAAGGCGTCCCCAGTTGAGGTGGCAGGACCGATGGGGAGCTAGCTAAAACGCAGTGGCTGCATCAGAACCAGCATGGCTGGCCGCCTGTGGTGAGGAGCAGGGGAAAGGCCATGCTGCCTAGGTTGGGTGCCGGTTAATAGAGCAGCTGAAGGTATTTGCCAGAGCACAACGTGGTTGCCATGAGGGAGGCGTGCAAAGTAAGGGCACTGAACAAGAAGGACAGGTTTCTCAAGCCACGGATGGAAAAGGATTTCTCTCAACCCCTCGGGTAGATTTGATTTTTGATGCACTTTATTTTACTATTTTGTTGTATGTATTTCGTTTCAGTGCGTGTGTGGTGTGCACGTGGGAGGGAAGCATATTCATGCCATGGCATGTATGTGGTGGTAGGAGCCTTCTCCTGCCATCTGGGTTCGGGGATCAGGCTTGGTGACAAACACCTTTACCTGCAGCGTCATCTCACTAGGCAATGGGATAGATTTTAAGCATTGTGAAATAAGCTACGAAGCCCCCCGGTTTTCACAGATTCTGTTTCTAATATTCTCATCCTCAGAAGCATCCATTATTCACAGATGTTCAAGAAAGCTTGGGGTTATGATGAGAATAAACGTGTTAAAGTTTTAATTGTACAAAAGTCAGAGCATGCAGGAATATGTACTTAGGTATACTTTGTGTTACATTTTAGAGTATATAGTTTGTATAGAAGAGAAAACCAAGGCCAAATTAAATGCAACATTGCCTTCAGAGATTTCTGTCTAAGGCAAAAACAATCGTAATTGCCTTATCGGAGACACAGAACAAAAGCATGCCTGTGATATCTCTAAACACTGAAATTAGGAATTTTCCCATAGTAACCTGTCTTAAAGGATATTTTCGGCCCTTTGAAGTCTAGCAGTGACACAAACCTCTTTGTTTTTTCCTTCAATAAAACAATAGGGGTTGGTTTCTTCCTTGGAACATTTACTTTCAGTTTTATTTCATGTTTTCTGCCAATGTTTTTGTTCCCAAACACCCAGAAGTCCTGCTTTTCTGAAACAAGACCAGCGGCCTAGGCCTAAGTCATCACAGGCAGAGTCCGGACTGTCCGGGAGGCACAGGGAGACTGCATGCAGCAGTCCACTGCTGTTCTCTTAGACCAGTTACATCAACGGGGCCTCACATTCAGTCACACCAAGCGTGAAGTTAGTGTTTTGAGCAGTAGGTGAGGCAGGTGGAGGAAATGGCTTCTTTAGTTTAACATAGGTGATTGCTAACACTTGGGTTTACACGGCCACTCTCTGTCTGAAAAAAAAAAGTAATATGCAGATGCAGGTTTTATAGTTTTTAGGGCTATCCGTCATCACGATCAAATGGCTTTTATATATAGTTTTTAACTGGGATGGCAGAAAGCCACACACAACAGATGTAAACGTAGGCTCTCTGAGCCTAGAATCACAGACCACGTAGAAGGACTCTCTAGTGGGATTAATCCTTTTCCTCTGGCGCCATCCCTAAAAAACAGGAAGAGCAAGAAACCTTGACTTCTTTAGCCTGATCTCTATGACATCAAGAAATTGTGAAACGGAAATATCTCCAATATGATCTTCTGGTGGTTTCTATAAAGGAATCTGTGATGGCCACACAAACAATACACATAACCATTAACCTGACAACAAAATGCTCAAAAACAAGAGCAATTGAATTATTGAAGTTCCATTTTTTTCTAACTCCTTTACCTTTGCAATGAATTCCTCTAGTGACCTTCAGTGAAGGTCACTGGGCCCCAGGATGTCCAAGTGGGGCTCTGCTGCTGTCGGCTGGTGGCCTCTTGGCTTACTTGCTTGAATTTGCTACTCGCTGGCTTTTTGCTGACTCTAGGCTCTGCACATGGAAGAGCTGGAGAGAGGAAAGGCTCACTTCACTCTGATGGGAAACACCATTGGCACTTCATTATGTAGACCTGACTGGCTTGGCCTAGAACTTGCTAGGATACCAAACTGGTTCCAAACTCAAGAGATTTGCCTGGCTCTGCCTTCCCAGTGCTAGGACAGATGTGCACTACCTACCACACTCACCTCAGTTTTGGGTTAACTGTGTGTGTGTGTGTGTGTGGTGTGTGTGTGTGTGTGTGTGCATTATTTATCTGTACATGAGTTTTTGCTTATTGCACGTTTGTATGCGCACACCAGGAGGTGTCAGACCCTGGAAAAGCAGCAAGTACTCTCAACTATTGAACCATTCTCCAGCCCTACTTCTGTTACTTTTTGAGGGTCTCATATATCTCTGGCTGACCTCGAACTTGCTTCGGGGCTGAGGCTAGCCTTGAGATTCTGCTGTCCCTTGCCTCCAGCTCCCAAGTATGGCCACCACCTGGCTTGTGGTTAATTTGTGATGTTTCCTCCTTCTCAGAATTCACCTAGATAAAACACCTCACCAGCACTCAGTTTTGGTCTGAAGCTTGAAGCCTCTACATGCTGTCTCTACAGGGAGACCTCTACCTTGCCCCAGTTTTTTTTTGTTTTTTGTTTTTTTTTTTTTTTTTTTTTTTTTTTTTGAGACAGGGTTTCTCAGTGTAGTTTTGGTGGATCTCGCTCCATAGACCAGGCTGGCCTCAAACTCACAGAGATCCACCCATCTCTGCTTCCCAAGTGCTAGGATTAAAGGCATGTGCCACCCACCCCACCCCCGCCTGGCTTTGCCCCAGTTTTTGTTACCCACAAACAAACAAACAAACAACAAATAAATAAATTTAGTTCTTGGACTCACCCAGAATGTCAACAAGAACATTTATGATCTACAGATAAGAATTCTGGTATAATATAATAAAGTACCACAGAATGCCTGGATGTCTTAAGAACTTGCTTCTGGATCAGGGAGAGGGCTGAGTTGGTAAAGGCACCTGTTACCAAAGCACATGACCTGAGTTCAACCTCCAGGAGTCACATGGTGGAAGGAGGGACTCAACTCCTGAAAGGTGTTCTCTGTGGTATAGACAGACAGACACACAGACAGACAGACACACACACACATACACTGAATTTTTTTAAAAAATCAATAAAAAGGAACTTGCTGTTAGCCAGGACTGGGAAGGTAGAAGATGGAGGATCAGAAGTTCAAGACCATCCTCATCTACCCAGTGATTTCAAAGCTGGCTGGGGCCACATGAGACATCCACACTCCCCACACTTTTATTTTTTTTTTTATATTTTTTATTTGTTTTGGTTTTTTTGAGACAGTATTTCTCTGAGTAGCTTTGGCCTGTCCTGGCTCTCGCTCTGTAGACCAGGGTGGCCTGGAACTCACAGAGATCCGCCTGCTCTGCCTCCCAAGTGCTGGATTAAAGGCATGCGCCATCACCTCTCGGCCACTCACACACTTTTAAAATGCTGTTATTTTTATTTGTGATGATTATTTATATTTTATCAATACACACTTTTCTTCCAAGCCTAGAAGTTTAAGGAAAAGGGGGAAGACATTCATTTTAGAGTACAGTTTTTTGTTTTTTTAAATTCCAGATTCTAAGGGCAAGGGATGCTGCTCAGTCGGTACGTTTTGTCTAGTGTGTCCCACGTGCTGGACATCACGTAAGAGGGGGTAGTGGCCTCCCCAGTCATCTAGCACTGTCATCCTAGCACTCAGAAGGCAGAAACAAGGATCTGTAAATCAATGTTACCTTCAATCTAAAAAAAAAAAAAATCCAGACCTGGGTGTGGTGACACACTCCAGCACTCAGGCAGAGGCAGAGGCAGGTGCATCTCTGTGAGTTCTAGGCAGCCAGGGCTACATTGTGAGACCCTGTCTCCAAAAAAAAATAAAAATAAATAAAAATCAATCAATCAATCAATCCACACTATCAGAAGAAAATTTCATCATACAAATGACAGAGTTTGGGGGTCAGGCATGGTGGTGCTTTCCTATAAACCCTTCACTCAGGAAGCAGAGGAAAGACTGAATTCAAGGCCAGGTAAGTCATAACCTTAACACCTTAACAAAACAAACAAAATACCAATACCCTTTTTAGCCTTTTAAGCAAACAGAGACATGAAGGTGGTCTGCTTCCTGAGACCTGGCACATACCCCAAAGTAAAACTATGTGAACTTTATAAAACTAACTTATACTCTGATTGTTCTTAAAGTTCACAAGTCCAAGCATTTAATTTTTTAAAAAGCTTTTCTTGGGGTCAAAGAGATGGCTCAGTGGTTAAGAGCACTGGCTGCTCTTGCAGAGGACCTGAATTCCAGTTCCCAGCATCTACACGGTGGCTCACAACTCTGTGACCTGCAGGTCCAGGGGATCCAATGCCTCTGGCCCCTGCGGGCACTACACTCATGTCTACACACACGCACTTCAAAATAATAAAGAATAAAGATTTTAGCGGGGTGCACACCTTTATTCCCAGCACTCAGGAGGCGAGTTCCAGGACAGCCAGGACCGTTTCAGAGAATCCCCATCTCAGAAAACAAACAAACAAAAAATCACAATTTTATTACTAACACTCCGTAAATTCCAGAGGCTTACTAGTTCTGTCAGGAAAGGGAAGACCACGGACATCTTTGGCAGTAGCTAGCTACAGAACTCCTTCAGGTTTTGCACTTTGGAAAGTTACAAGTAGTAGAGAAAGGGTCGATGTCCCTCATCCTGAGAAAAATGACAGCACCAGGACCTAGTGATGTCACAGCAAGGACCGAATTGTCTGTTGCTGAGACTTGCAGCAGCCCGAGTGTTCCGCTACCCCCTCGGCTCTTTACTACACATCGCACATATTTCTGTTTCCTCGATTGCATGCAAACACAGACAGCTGCTGGTTTATAATAACTCAGCACCTGATTTTCCAATTTTGTTAAATAAAAACTGTATTTGGGATTTTTAATTTAACAGTTTTCCTAGGAAGTTGGTCTTGGATTTGTGGCAGTCCTGTGCCGGGGAATAATTCTTCTGTACACTGTGAAGAGGTGTTGCTCTCATTGTTAATAAAGAACTGAGTGGCCAATAGCTAGGCAAGAAGAAGTTAGGCAGGACAGCCAGACTGAGAAGAGTGTAATCTTCAGAGTTGCCAGGTGTAGCTAGAGTTTTCCTGCCTTGCCCACAGTCAGGACAAATCTTTGCCACCCGCCAGTCCCACAGCCGCTCAGACCCGACCAAGTAAACACAGACTTATTTTTGCTTACAAACTGTATGGCCGTGGCAGGCTTTTTGTTAACTGCTCTTATATCTTAAATTAATCCATTTTTATAAATCTTGCCACGTGGCTGGTGGCTTACCGGCATCTTCACATGCTACTGGTCATGGCAGTAGCTGGCAGTGTCTTTGGAAGATCATCAGTTATTGTGCCCTGTTCTTGTATAATATGGATGGCTGGTGACCACTCATTAGAACAATATCTTCTAATATTTCTTTCAGTAACATGTGCTAGTTTATGATTTGTTTCTGAGATTGGAGGGATGTTAATCTGAGTATTCCATTGTTGCAACAAGTCTTGACCCCACAGGTTCATAGTTATGTTAGCCACATATGGTTTTAATTTTCCTCTCTGTCCTTCTGGACCTATACATTCGAGCCATCTTGTACTCTGTTTCACCTGAGATAATGTCCCAATTCCTAACAGTTGAACGTTTACCTCCTGAAGAGGCCAAGTTGGATGCCAAAATTCTGGTGCAATTATGGTAATGTCTGCACCTGTGTCTACCAGACCAGACAACAAAACACCATTTTTTTTTCATTAACTTTGGTCTTTGTTCATTAATAGAAGTTTGTCTAAATTTTTCTTTATGTTTTCTCCTGAATTTTCTATTCTCTCTGTTTCATCATCCTGACCAGCATGATTTATTCCAATAGGCATTTTTGGTTATTTAATCGCTCAGAGCAGGGATTTCCTCTACGGCTGCAGGAAAGGTTTGAACTGGATTTGCAATGGGGGGCCTGCGAAAGGCCCCTCTGGGAGTTCCCGAAGACTGAGGCAAAGGATTACCCTGTCTGTCTTTGTTGATCTACATTCGTTGGTCCAGTTTTTTCCTTACCACACCTTCTGCATACTCCAGAAGGAAAGGGGCATTCTGTTGCCATTGTTCCTTGAAGAAACATTGTTTCTCGGAATGACCTGTCTACAGTCCCTTTTCAAATGTCCTTGCTTTCCACATCCAAACACATCTAACACTCCTCAAACCTTTTGAATTACTTCTCCTACCCACGTGTATCATCATGCCTTGCGGGGAAAGCGGACCTGCCGCCAAGCCAAGCGGTTTTTAATGGATTCTTGTCACGTTGGGGGCCAGATGTAGATGTAACCAACCATCTTATTAAATAAGAAAACAGAAAAATGTAAAAGAGAAGCCAAGAGGTCAGAACTCAGAGCTAAAATCTCACCCTTCCGCCTGCAGTGTCCCAGCTTCCCGAAAGAGGGCTACTTCCTGTCTGTACGTCTTTTTTATAGTATTGTTCTGCCTTCTCATTGGTTGTAAACCCAAACACGTGACTGCCTCGTCACTGTCTGAATGTACAGCCCCTAGGTCTTAAAGGCATATGTCTCCAATGCTGGCTGTATCCCTGAACACACAGAGATCTATGGGATTAAAGGCATGTGCCACCACCGCCACACTCTGTCTATGGCTCTAATAGCTCTGACCCCCGGGCAACTTTATTTATTAACATACAATCAAAATCACATTTCAGTACAATTAGATTACCCCCAGCCAGGAGACATGGAAGAAGCAAGATGAGCATGCTGTGCTAAAAAAAAAAGGTTGGATTCCAGGGAACCACAAGAGGAAAGGCGAGCACCACCTACTATTGCAAGCTGTCTGCTGACCTCCACATGCTTGCTGTGGCACACACATCACTAGTGCACACCCACGCACACACCGAGTCATTTTAAAAAGGGAAGTGGGGCACACAGAAGTAAGAAAAGCACAGTATCACAACCGTGAAGGAAGCATGGTCAGAACTGTGCTGAGCACCAGCTAGTTTGAATTTCACTAATTCATTGGGAAGCAGAGTCAGGTAGATCTCTGGGAGTTTCGAGGCCAGCCTGGTCTACAGAGCAAGTTCCAGGACAGCCAGGACTACACAGAGAACCCTGTCTCAAAAAACAAAAACAAAACACCCCCCCCCCAAAAAAAAAAATTCCACTAATTTATCAAGTGACTAAATTTTTTTTCACACAGTGACCTTAAAAAGTTCTATGAATGCGGACGGGGTGACACACACCTTTAATCCCAGCACTCGGAGGCAGAGGCAGGCGATCTCTGTGAGTTCGAGGCCAGCCTGGGCTACCAAGTGAGAGTTCCAGGAAAGGTGCAAAGCTACACAGAGAAAACCTGTCTCGAAAAACCAAAAAAAAAAAAAAAAAAAAAAAAAGTACTTGCTGCTTTAATGGGGCTGGAGAGATGGCTCAGTGGTTAAGAGCACTGACTGCTCTTCCAGAGGACCTGGGTTCAATCCCTAGCACCCAGATGGCAGCTCACAACTGTCTGTAACTTCAAGATCTGACGCCCTCTCACAGACATACATGCAAGCAAAAACACTAATGCACATAAAATAAAAATAAATAGTTATTTTTTAAAAAGTACTATGAATGTTGATTGGGGGACAGGAATACATTTTAGCTGCAGCAAGGTTCTAAATACAGCAATCTACAAAACGCCAGGGCTAAATGTATCTATCAACCTCCTCACATAACTAGGTAGCTGCAGAGCGTCCTGGGACACCAGGAAGGTACCGGCTGCAACCTAACACCACCTGAGGTCTAAGGGGATTTTTTTTTTAAGATTTATTTATTTATTAAGTATACAGTGTTCTGCCTGCTTGTATCCCTGCAGGCCAAACGAGTGCACCAGTTCTCATTACAGATGGTTGTGAGCCACCATGTGGTTGCTGGAATTGAACTCGGACCTCTGGAAGAACCAACTTAACCTCTGCCAGCCATCTCTCCCCCCCCCCTTTTTTTTTTTTTTTTTTTTTTTTTTTGGTTTTTCGAGACAGGGTTTCTCTGTGTAGCTTTGCGCCTTTCTGGAGCTCACTTGGTAGCCAGGCTGTTTTCTTTTTATTTTGTATGCATTGGTGTTTTGCCATGGGTGTTGGGTCCTCTGGAACTGGAGTCACAGGCAGCTCTGAGCTGCCATGTGGTTGCTGGAGTAGAACCCTGGTCCTCTGGAAGAGCAGTCAGTGCTCTTAACCACTGAGCCATCTCTCCAGCACCCAGGTCTCAGGGATCTTACAACCAGGTCTCTAATTCTAACAAGGAGAAATTCTAATTTTCTCCAATGCCCGCTGAATTTATTCCTGAATACATCAGTCACAACTGTCACCTTTCTGAACGAAACAAGCAAAGAGCTGAAGCCACCATTTATATCACCATGAACTCTTCCTGTATTAACCCCAAGAGGGCATTCGGTCCTTCCAAAGGAACAAGTTAAAAACTATCTCACAACATAGAGGCCTTTCAGGTTGCATACACACTCCAAGTGACACCTGGCGTGTGGGTCCTCTGTGAGTAGCAAGTGCTCTTAACCACTGAGGCACCTCTCCAGTCCCCCACCAAATTACTTAACTAGAACTTGCCAAAAGGACACCCTGAGTCCCATAACTTTTATGACAAAACTGTATAGACTGTTTTTAAATATGCTAACAGACCTACAATCATATCTCTCTTGGGCTGGAGAGATGGCTAACTGGCTCAGTGGTTAAGAGTAACCTCACTGGAGGGCTAGGTGACGGCTCAGTGGTGAGCACACACTGCTCTTTAGATGTCCCGAGTTCAGTTCCCAGAACCCATATTGCATTACTTCTCACTCCAGAGGGTCTGGTGCTGTTGGCCTCTATAGAAATGTGGTAATACAACTTAGGATAGAAAGGGAATTAGGCACAACACTTTGGACTCACCAAGATAGGACAGATGGAGTTTTCTCTGAATTTGTCAAATGCAAATGGACTAAACATTGTTAATATAACTCTTGCCTATAGTTATTGTACATACTGTATTAGACAAAAGACGGAACTGTATGATATTTTATTTGTGTTCTGACAAAGCTTTCCTGGAGATCAGAGGGCAGAGCTAGCCACTAGGTTAACCACAGAGGTCAGACTGGTGGCACACAATTTAATCCCAGCACTCTGGAAATGTAGACAGAAATATAAAGTGAGTAGGTACAGGATCTTGGCCCCCTTTTGCTCTGAGGATCCAGAGAGATAAGAAGTCACTAGTGGCTGCTGATCTTTCAGATTATTACCCCATTATTTGACTCCTGGATTTTATTGATAAGACTGATTAGGATCACACTTCAGGCCTCTGTGGACACTTGCACACAGGTGAACATACACCCCCCCAAACACACATACAATTTATATAAAGTCTTTTTTTAAAGGAATTATCTCACCAGAGCCTTTAATTTACAAAACTTTATTGTGTGGACCGTCAGGCACAGATCACACAGGATCTAAGCCTGTTCTCAGCAAAGTATGATTTTATGAACAAGGTCAGGCATCCGGGCTTATCTTTTACACTTTACAATTGAACATTTATTTCTAAACACGCAAAAGCTTTAACTATTATTGTCTAATACATCTGAATTACATCTTTCCCACAGGGCTTCATGATAGTTAAAGGCAATTTAAATGCTACCCTAGTCTTCTAAATTCAATACATGAAACTGACAATGACGTTTCTAATAATTTCAAAGTTACTGAAGCGTACTGTCGTCACTTTCTTGAAAGGAACTTGGCATAAAAGGCGGCGGAGAGGTCTTTGTAAGGGGTCTCTGAATCCGACTTGGTTGGTGGTATCCGGCAAAGCTGGCGGAATCCTGGGGAGCGCAGCAGCAGATTCTGGGAGGCCCATGAAGCTGGAGCACAGCCAGTAGAGAACGAGAGACTAGAGAGAGTGTATGACAGTTAGCATCTGCTCCTGTATATGCAACGTTCGCACAAGCGGTCAGTAAAAAACACCGGCATTCTGAGCAGGCTATGAGACAGGCAAGAAAGGCGGAGAAGACCAGAAAGCAGAGCGAGGCATTACACAGCAGACGTGACAGACGGCAGGTACCAGCAGGGCCAGGAAAGCACCCTCCCTTCTTTGACTAGTAGGAGTTTGTTCCCGCCACAGGTGCTGACAGGTTGATTGTACAGATGGATGGTGGGAGCCTGGGGAGGTGGTGCCTTCCCATGGCAACCTTACTAGACCTCATTCTCCTTTTATTCGTCAGTCTTTCATGATTCCCCAGTAACTCTTTTCTCCCCATCATTTAGGATGCATTTCTTATCTTCAGAGCCAGCTTATTATCAATTTTCTTTTGTGATGCAGCCGAGGCTGGTGCTGTAAACTAAGCCCTGCAACCTTTCTGTACATACGTGTGTTTCCTACACATACATGTGTCTCAAGCTTTGCATGGGCATTAGAAAGCAGTCAGGTCTCAGAAGCAAAACCATGTGGCTGGTGAGTCCTGCCTGAGATGAAGATCTCCAGGTCTGAATCCTGTCCACTATTATTTGGCTTTGTATTGGTTATTTCTCTTGCTTCAGTTTCCTATCTGTAAAACGGGACAGAAACTGTACCCACCTTAGAGGGCTTATGAGAGCATTTGTACAGAATGGTTAAGCCAAGTATGCGACCCACAGTGAGTCTCTGCAGTTGTTTACAGTGAGACCTCAAGGACAGAAGAATGGCAGACATCAAAGGCAGATTAGGCAGCAGCTACAAACAACAGCTGATCTACCTGGAATGGATCGAGAGTACCTGAGTAGTTCACAGCACAGAACCAGCTTTAACTTCCCATACTTCAGGCTCCTCATCACTAAAGCAGGAGATTGTTTTGTTGTTGTTGTTTTGTTTGTTTTCAAGACAGAGTTTCTCACTGCAGCCATGGTTGTTCTAGAATTCACTCTATAGACCAGGCTGACCTCAAACTCAGAGATCCTCCTGCCTCTGTCTCCCCAAGTGCTGGGATTAAAGGTGTGCACCACCACAGTCCGGCCCATTAAAATGAAAGATTGTAACAGTGCCTTACTCATTAAGAGTGCCTCGTGCTGGCAAGATGGGCCAGCTGGTAACGGTGCTGGCCACCAAACCAGATGGCATGGGTTGAATCCCTGGAACCCACATGGTGGAAGGAGAACTGACTCTAGGAGGCTGTCCTGTGACTTCACATGTACACCCTGACACGTGCAAGTGCCTGGCATAAAATCAGGGTGCCTGAGTATCAGGCTGGTGCATCCAGGTCATGGGATCTTTCTGTTCAGCTTCCTGAGTAGCTGCGATGAACGACATGTAGCACCCTACGCTTACACAAGGATTTTGAAATCTTTTATCTTACCACACTTCTTACAATGCATACAGACAGAACCATAAGATACCATCTACATAACAATTCCTTTCCTTGCTAGGGAACAATCCTAATTTTTAGCTGGGTATACTTGCTGTGGAATAGTCCTTTACATTGTGTGAAATATGTCACTGTGATTGGTTTAATAAAAAAGCTAAACAGTCAATAGCTAGGCAGGATTTTTGAGGCAGAGAAAACACTGGGAAGAAGGATGTCAGTCAGACACAGAGGAAGCAGCATGGGCAATACAAAGGAAAGGTAACAGAGCCACATGAAAGAACATAGACGAAAAGAAATGGGCTAATTTAAGTTATAAGAGCTAACTAGAAACAAGCCTAAGCTATCGGTCGAGCTTTTATAAATAGTAAAAAAGTCTCCATGTTGTGATTTGGGAGCTGGTTGGTAGGACAGAAAAATCTGCCTGTCTATACTGTTATCTAAAAAAACACTGTACATACTTCTAGATACTGAAACTGCTAGATGTGACCAAATATGTAAGACACAAGCACATTTATTGGTGGGACCCCTAGCAATGGTCCTTAAAGACCATGTGCACTTGAAGCACCCTCTACATTTCTGCAGTGTAACCTGCTCCGGCAGCATCATTACCACTGTGGCCATGAGGAAAATACAGAGGCTGTGTGTGACAATGCAAAAAGACAGCACAGCTGTCTTCAGGGAGTTGGCACATTGTCCCTAAACTGGACCCGTCTGGACTCCCTGTTGGAGGTAAGCTTGGGTCTGTAATACACCTTCTCAGATTTGTTACTAACTAAGCCCAATCCTTGACATCACACTGCTCTTATTTCATGGAGGTTTCTTCCACTGTACTGCTGTGGTCACACGGTGTCTTACAGCAATACTCCCCCACACACGGGAAAGTACTATAATACATACCATTTCATGCTCTCAGACATCAGGTCTACTTCAGAGATGCAGAAACTTATCTTGAACAGGTAAAAGACATTCACCCAAGTACGAGCTTAGACCTTCACTTTTGTACCAACTGCCTCAGATCCTAAGAATAGTGAGAGCTTTGTAACTGCTCATCTAACCTTAACTAGTGGCAACTGAATTCTACTTAATGGCTTCATGTTGGCTGAGTAAAGATGTACGTAACACAGCTCTTGACAACTTCTAAAGTTATCTGTGGAAAATATACAAAGGACTGAAGTAATTGTAACAATTGTTTGTTCTTTCATTTCTTACAAAGCTTACTTAGGTATCAACAGGGATAAGTGAACCAAACTCACAGCACAGGGTTAAGTAGTACTCGTGAATACGGAAGTTGTTCACTAGACTAGCTAGTCAAATAGGTAAGTACTAGAGTATTCAAGGTGCTCCGTCAGACTAAAATACAGAAGGAGAGTAAGGAGCCTCAGGAGAGAGCTGGGCACATGCAGGAGAAAGACTGATCAATCAACCCAGGGAAAATGCTCAAGCACAAGCATTCTCAACAGCCAGGACAGCGGGCAGAAGGAGCCTGAAAGCAGCAGAATGCCAGGCTGTGGAAGCTGAGCACCGGCCACATGCAAGGCTACTACTACTCACAGAAGGTACTGTTGCGGCAATCGGGATCATCAAGACGGACACAGCGCGGACAAAGTGTGTAACATACATTTGAAACCGAGACATTCCAAGTTTTTGCAGAGCGAAAATCTGAAGAAGAACACAAAAGCCATAATTACTAAAATGCACATTCAATCAGATGAACTTTAAAACACAAGCTGAAGCCCAGGCTTTGTGGCACTCTTAAAATCCTAGTGTTTGCACTGGAAGAGCAACTCAAGGTCATCTTCGGCTTTTAGATTTGTAAGGTAGGCTACATGAGACACTGTCTCAAAACAAACAAAACCAAAACAATATTTTTTTTTTAAAGATAGGGTTACACTATGTAGCCCGACCGGCCTGGAACATTATACTCTGTAGATTAGGACAGCTTCTGCTGGGATTAGAACCCACACCTTGCTAAAAGCTGATTTGTGGCCAGCTTCCACCAATACCTTAAAGGACTGGCACTGTGGCTCAATGGCAGAGCACTTGATCTTGTGTGTACAAGGCCATGGCCTCCATATCCAGCACTTAACACACCAATTTCAACACCAGTGAACTTAGGTAACTCATCATCTAGCTCCAAGGCTAGGAACAGGGAGGCTGTGTGTGTGTGTGTGTGTGTGTGTGTGTGTGTGTGTGTGTGTGCGTGTGAAGCAGGGAGCTGTGCCTGCAAAGAGCAACCCTGATGTTGCTAGCCACCAAGCTATCTCTCCAGCCCCATCTTTTCTGTTTTAAACAGGGGCACACATATCCTAGGGTAGCACAGAACTTGCTGTGGAGTTGAAAATGACCTCGAACTTCTGATTCCTCTTACAGCCAGGCCCCACTATGTCCAGTGCATCCAAGGCTGGGGCAGAGGTCCCCGGGCTTCATAAACACTAGGCAAGCATCCCACCAACTGAACTACATTCCCAGCTCCAAGGCATTAAGAAAACAGGCGGTGTCTGCTACAACAAGATGTACATTAGAATTCCCAGACAGCGCTCATTTGATGTGAGGTTTGTAAGTTTTCACCTCAAAGTCTGAGCTCTGTACAAAACTGCAAGCATGCTCTCTGTGTACTGCTGAGTGAAGCACTATGGGTAACAGAGGAGGCAACTGAAAAACCCTATTTTTCATGTACGTGTTTCTTTACATTATCTCATCAAAAATTCAAATGACTATACTAAGCCATTTATTAAGAGAATGGCAGTAAGTTACTTATGGTTCTCTACCAATAATTCACAAAAACCCCATTGTGGATTAAAACCAGACTGGCCAAGCATCTTAAATTTTTTTTTTTCTCTCTCTCTTTTTGTGACTGGTTCTCTCAACCATGTACCCCTGGCTGTCCTAGAACTCACTGTGTAGACCAAGCTGATCTTGAGCTTGCAGAGATTAAAGGAGTGCCAGCACACCCAGCTTTAGGTACGGTTCTTTTTGTTTTGCCTGGTTTTCTGAGATGGTCTTGTTAGATAGCTTAGGATGGCTTTGAGTTTGTGATTCTCCTGCCTCTGCGTCCTGAGTGCTAGGACTAGTCATGGGCAACCGTGCCTGGCTTAGTGCTCTTCTTCCTTTAATAATAAAGACTCTGCCACCTAGAGACACAAAGGACCTGGCCCAGGTCATGGGCTGATATGACGTAAGAAGAGCAGCAGCAGCAGCAGCAGCCCCAAGGCCGTAAGTGGTCAACAACCCCCATGTAAACCACTGACCTCGACTATCAGTAAATTGACGACACCAACGGAGACAGGCAGGATCCAGGTGGAGTCCACTGCAGTGAGGTCAGGAAACCACAGGGCCCCGCCAGCAGCCAGCTGTTCCTGAATAGAAACACCCGCTGAAACAGTTTAAACACAGAACAACAGATTCCTGAGGACAGCAGATAGAGAAGCACACAAACACAAGCAGCCCAACAACTCCCAACAAGCCCCTCACCCTGAAGACCATCAATGCTTATTCAAGCTATTGATAGCTGCAATTTTTCTCAAGGTATTTTTTCATTTTCTCAAGGTACTGCTGACTGTTTATGCTTAAGAGTCTAAACTCTGTAATGTAAGGCAGAAGGTAAATGGTAGTTATGAAAACTAGAATTATTAATATCATGAATGTAATTAATGAATATCATGAGTGTAAATAAATAAATAAAAACCAGAATTATTTTTTCTATTGGAATACAGCATTAAAGAATTTGAGAGATGAAGATTTCTGTAATAGTTACCTTCTGAATGTGCTGCCCCTGTGCTGAAGTTCCGGAGGGCAACGGATATGAAGATCCACATTGGAAGCTGGACCCAGACTAACACAGTGGCTTTGAAAGGATGGCAGTTGTCACGAACATACAGCTCTGAAACAAGCCTCCGCATATTCTTTAGATACGTGAGCCTAAGGTAAGGGAAGAAAGAGAAAACATCATCTGACCACTAGCAAGAGCTTCACCCTACGGCACACAGACCCCTTCTGTAGGGATGCTGGAGGGCTGAACAGGGGTTTCAACTATCATAAGCAGTTAAGGGACAGCCACTAAACAGAAGGCACACAGCCTTTTACTAAAGACTCTGTCAGACCACAACTTTAGCCTCTAATGATCTCTGGCCAATAAGATTTTTAAAAACATTTTATTATCATTCTCTGATTTATGTGTGCCTGCACGATACATGTTACACACCATCATCTCTCTAACCCTGCCAATTAAGATTTTAAAGGTGAAAAATTTACCAGCTGAGGGAGCACATACCCACCATCAGCATTTGGGGATGGAGTTTGGAATGAAAGCTTGATAGCCAGCCAGTACAAAGTGAAGTAGCACGGGAAATCCTGTGCTACTTCGTGAACTCCTGTCTCAAATTAAACAAACCCAAAATGGAGAGTGGGATTGCAACACAAGACCAACATAAGTATTACACACACATAACTAGCAACAATTACAAGCTAAAAATCTATTTTAAACTAACTCTGTATCCAGTGCAAGATAGAGTTTGACCCTCAAGTATCTACTTCCAACAAGTTATGTTAATCTGTTCTCTCTGATTTTCTTTTTTCATTAACTGATACCATGTCATAAAATAACTGCATGTCTGATATGTGCCTCACTCGCTGCTGTGGATTAATACACTCATCACCATCCAGCTCAGTACTTTTTTGTTTTTGAGACATGGCCTCAGGTCCAACCTGACTTAAACTTGGTATTCTGGTAACTTTGAGGCTCTCCCCTCTCCACCTCAAGTACCAGGATTACAGGCTGTGCAACACTGACCATCCTTCTTTCTATAAGTCTTACTTTCTAGACCATGATCTTGAGAGACAATTATTATCTTATATCTGAGACAAAGAGCATTAAGGCTGGCCTTCAATTAAGCCTCTGTGTACACTAACCTTGCTCAGGTGTCTTTAATCTCTTATATCACAGTTAGTATAAGGTAGCCTTTTCTTAATTGCTGTATTTTATTTTTTTGTCTTAACAGCTACACTCCTTAAATTCCTGTACTTTATTTTAGCATACCTGCACAAAAATTTTAGTGGTCCAACAAAATAGAGCTCCACATCAGCACACTGTTTGTGAACGACCATCTGAAACAAAAATTTCTAGGCCGTGGCACCAGGAACAGGTAACGAACGAAAATCTTACCTCACAAGCCCTCTACAAGCCAGATGAACAGCTATTCACCTGTCCTTCTGGCCCACGGCTTAGCACTCATCTTCCTTTTAATTAAATATCAAAACTACTACAGGCTTCGGTTTATCTACATTTAACAAATAAAACTTTGTTTCATGCATTAATACATATACTTCCTCTCTTTCTGAGACAGGGTCTCGGTCTACAGCCTGGATGGCCTGGAACTCATGTAAACAGGCTGGCCTTTAACTCAAGAGATATACCTGCTCTGCTCCACAGTGCTGAGATTAAAGGCTTGCCTCATCAGTCTGGCTACAAGGTTTCTCTAAATTTAAGTTTTCTGTATTGTTAAGAGATTATCAGCTAGGCAGTGGTGGTGCAAGCCTTTAGTCTCAGCACTCTGGAGGCAGAGGCAGGTGGATCTCTATGAGTTCGAGGCCAGCCTGGTCTATAAATAAGTTCCAGGACAGGCACCAAAGCTACACAGAGAGACCCTGTCTCAAAAAAACAAAAACAAAAACAAATTTATCTTATTGTTTTATGTATGATGCTTTGCTTGCACGTATTTAAATGTACCACATGCACACCTGTGTCCTGAGGTTAGAAGAGGGTGGTAGTGCCAGGTGGTGGTGGCGCACGCCTTTAATCCCAGCACTCGGGAGGCAGAGCCAGGCGGATCTCTGTGAGTTCGAGGACAGCCTGGTCTACAAAGTAATGAGAGGGAGATCCAGGACAGGCACCAAAACTACTGACAGTGGTGAGCCACCATGTGAGTGCTGGAATCCGAGTGTTCAGGAGGCAGAGGCTTGCAGATCTTAACAAGCTCAAGTTCAGCCTGGTCTACATAGTAATAAAAGTAGTAAGTGTTCTTTAAGCCAGGGATAGTGGTGAATACCTTAATCCCAGCACTGAGCAGGCAGAGGCAGGCAGATCTCTGAGTTTGAGGCAGCCTGGTCTACATAGTGAGTTCTGGGACAGCCAGGGCTACAAAGAGAAACTCTGTCTTGGATTTAAAAACAAATGCTCTTAATGGTGAGCCAACTCTTCTAATGTCAAGTTTTATGACAGAGCTCATATTAAATACAGTTTGCCAGGCATGGTGGCACATTACTATAGTGATACCATCTGAAAGGCAGGTAACTGCTAGTGCAAGGCTTAGCCTCAACTACACAAACAATTTCACAAGAATCAAAACAGGCAAGGTTGGAGGGATACAGATGGACAATATGGGACAGGACAGGACCATACAGCAATTTTGTAACTACTAACATGCATAGCGTAACTCATACGACTTACATCAAATTAATACAGTATTGAATTCACCTCCATCTTTATCTGATCATGGCTCTCTTTCAGTGGGTCCTACAGAATAGAAGCCAGATGTGGCAGCACACATCTGTAATACAAGCATTTCCGGGGATGGGGAGGGCAGGGAAGGATGAGGAGTTCAAGTTCTGGGAGGCTGAGATGGAGGGCCATTCAGCTCCTCAAGAGTTAGGGTAAAGTCTCTTTCTTCATTTATGTGCTTTCATTCCAATACATAAAACAACCATGCTTCACAGTGACTTATTAATATGAATGAATCAATCAAGCGACTATCTGAACCTGTATTCATGTACTTCATGATTACAGGCATAAAACTGCATACCTGGCAAGTCTCTTGGACCAACCAAACCGATGTGCACAAACTGCAACTTCCTGGTTAAGGCGCTTGGCGATGTCTTTTATTTCTGGTTGCAAGTTTTCCACCTAACTGAAGAAAAAGTTGTTTTTATGAGCACATAAAGATCTTTATTGGTAACGACTACTATAGTTAGCTTCAGTTGTCAACTTGCACATCTGAGGGAGAAGATTAAAGCTCAAAGAAATTTCATCCATCAGACTAGCCTAGCTTATGGGGTGTTTTTTGATTGCTACTTGACATCTAAGAACGCAGTCCACCGTGGGCCACTATCGCTGGCATGTGGGCTATACAGAAAAGCCAGAAAGCAGTTTTCCACCACGGTTTCTGCTTCAGTTCCCATCCTGTTATCCCTCCATAATGGACTCTAACCTGGAAGTATTCCTGTTCCTCCCCCATCCTGCACGGGGTCAGTGTCACACCATAGCAGCACAATCAATGGAACTCATATAGTCTCTGTCCCCTAAACTATTAACAAAGTGTTGTATCCTGATCACATTTGCAATCAGAAAAATTTTAAGCAGAAGATACTATTAGATTGCTTAAAAATCTTTAGTCACAAACTTAAATTCCAGTTTGTACACCTAACTCTGGTCAACCAAACTGATTTGCGCAAACCGCAACTTCTTGGTTAAGGGGTGCTTGGTGACGTTTTCTATTTCTGGCTGTGCATAACTTCTGAAATGGCACCTGCTTCATAGGATTTTGAGAAGTAGATGAAAACTGCATCCCAGATTTTACTGTTCCAGCCTTAGACAAGCCAGTAGTAGAGAAGACATCACTCGTGAAGTTAAAATCCCAAGGATTCCCGCTGCGACTATACTTCCTGCCTCAGTGCTACTGCAGCTTCCTTTCCTGGCAATCTTCTGTGAAATTTCACCCTCTCAAAGTAACTCATGCTGATTTCATCTCACACCACAAAGCAGCCAAGGAAAGGAAAGAGAATTCTATACCGATTCCGCATTTAAAAAAAAAAAAAAGTGAAGCCAAGTCAAGGTTACAACTCATCAGACACAGGGTCGTAGATTGTAGGTCCAGAGTGACAATCCAAGTCTGCAAATTGCTAACTTGGTGAATCCTTTCTAATGATAAAGAGCAGGAAGGATAGTTAGGGACAAATAATGCTGCAGACACTCTGTTAGAACGTTTACGTTCCTAATTTTACAGGTTCCGCCGTGCCCTTCCTTCTGCAAACTGGTCCCAATCAAAAATACAGGAAGCACTTGTATTTCAAATATAGACCTGGTAGGTCGGATGAACTGGAAGGTACTCGAGTCACCAACCATCATTTAACATATGCAATACTAACTATTTTAGCGAAGCAGTAGCCTCGATGGTTAACGCTAGCAGGAAGGCAGCAAGGGGACCGACGGCCCTCACCTTAGCCAGGATGTAGTGCTGATAGGCGGCCAGGGGCAACGTGACGGCCCCGCGCAGGGCCACGGTGCTGAGCAAGATGCTGCCCCACCAGGGGAGTCCTGTGGCGGCCTGCGAGCCGAGCAGCACTTCCTCCGCCGCACGTACGGGCGCCGACGCGGCCAGGGCCTCGTACCATCCAGCCGGAGCAGCGGCCGCCGACACCGACGCGGCCGCCCATACCGGAGGGGGGCCGGGAGCCGCGGGCTACTCCAGCCCGGCTGCAGTCCTCGTGCCCGGAGCCGCAAGGCGGGCAGTGTCCGGAACCACCCGGCACCCGGGCAGCACAGCATGGCGACACCACTGCGAGCCTGGGCTACAAGGACGGCCCGGGGAGCGCCGCGCGCGTCAGGAAGAAGTACGCATGCGCCGGCCCGCGGCCACACCTGACCCTCCCAGCCAAGGCGGTGACGTCAGGCGTCGCGCTAGAGATGACGCCACCAAGCCCCGCCTCTCCACGCGGCACTGGGGCTGGCGGCACTCACGGGATTCCTTCCCTTGCTAGGGTGGAGCTCCAAGCCTCGAACCGGAACCGCAGGGTAGGCGGGCAAGCAAACCGCCGAGTGGTGGAGTTTCGGTTTCCAACCGAAGAGGATGGTCACTTGTGAACCTTTTTGTGACCCGCCTGCTTCCGCTGAGGGCACGCGTAGAAACACCTACTTTGAGAGTAACGAGTATTTCTGGTTTGTGCAGAGTGTTAGTCTGCGTCCTTTATCCCCTAGGGGTAATTCTACCCGATACAAGATTTAATTCTTTTTTTTTTGGTTTTTCGAGACAAGGTTTTCTCTGTGTAGCTTTGCGCCTTTCCTGGAACTCACTTGGTAGCCCAGGCTGGCCTTGAACTCACAGAGATCCGCCTGCCTCTGCTCCCGAGTGCTGGGATAAAGGCGTGCGCCACCACCGCCCGGCCACAAGATTTAATTCTTTATCTGTTCCAGTCAACATTCTATTTTCTTTGTAAACCAGGAGAATGCAAGATGCCGGGCAAGGTGGAGCACGCCTTTAATCCTATCACTTAAGAGGAAGAAGTAGGAGGATCTCTTGTGTGTTCGAGGCCAGTCCACATAGCGAGCTCTAAAGCCGCCAAAGCTACACAGGAGACAAAAAAACCCACCACCACCATCATAATTAAAAGCAGGAAAAATAGCAAAATGGAATGCACGGGGCATACACGACTACCTGTTTTCCAGTTTTGAGTTCCTGGCTACAGCAAAATAATTGGGATGACATGGTATTTTCTTACAGAGGCACCCAGCCATAGAGTAATCCAAAGCGAATTGTGAGTTTTTAGAAACCTTTCCATGTTTGGTAAAGACAAACGGTAGATAATTGTCCTCTACTTACTGCATACCTACCAAGTTTTCAGATAACTTATTTTCTGGAATTCCGGTCACCTGCCTTCAAAAGTATAAATTCATATAAAAAAATTTAGAAGTTTAAGCTCCTGTTCCATAATCCCTTTTCTGAAACAGCTTACCGACCTCTTGCTAAGAAGCCAGCTGTTTCCAAACAAAACCAAAAAAGCCAGCAGTTACTGTCTACTGATTTAAAGTGAAAATCAAGTTATGTCAGGTGTAAAAAAGTGAACTGTTTCCCCATCCTCCTTCCAGAGAACTGGCAACATCAAGTTGGCACTTCCAAAGTAGCCTTAAGGTAGAGAGGGAAAACTTCTTAAAATGACACAACTCTGCCAAATTCCAAGGTTACCATGTGAGCACCTAGAATCAATTCTAACACTGGGAAAATAAGTAAATCTGTAATCCAAGAATTTCAAGCAGATATTAAAATCTTTAACACTTTTATTACAACTTCAGCTCCAGGATCTGACACCCTCTTTTGACCTCTGTGAGCACCTGCATACACGGAAGTAAATGTAATAGAAATAGACCAACTTAAAAAAATCTATTATAACATGATTGAATTAATTTATTAATATTTAATTTCTTCTAATTCTGCATATGCCTTGTGGAAGTCAGGGAACTTGGTAGTCAGTCCTCTCCATCCACTTTTACCGAGGTCACCACATTTGTACCCTGAACCATCTTTCAGACCATATTTATTTTTAAAGCTTTTTAAACTCAGGTTTATCGCATGTTCACGTGCAATGTGGAGGAGGAAACTCATGTGGGATCAGAGGGACAACTTGAAGGATCTGGTTCTCTCTTTGTAATCTGAGTCCTAAGGATTGGTTTCAGGTTGTCAGACATGGCTTTATGGTTTTTTTTTTAACCTCTTCAGGTGCATTTCCTCAATACTGTAGCCCAGGCCATCATGGAACTCACTATATAACCCAGGCTGACTTTGTGCTCTAGGCAACCTGATGTACTAGTGCTAAGACGTTAAAAAGCAGGATTACAATTCAAGGTCAGATTTCACAAGAGATGCTTTCAAAGGACCTGAAACTATAAAAGTGAGGGGCCACCACTACTTGCGGTTAACGCCCCAAAAATTATTGCAACAAATAAAGCATTTATTTTTGCAATTGTTTTAAAGATTTTAGTATTTTATGTCTATTTTGCCTGCATGTTGTTGTGTATATATATATATATATATATTTATATATTATATATATATATATATATATATATATATTGTACTACTGCAGTTCTAAAATGTTTGAGGAAGGGAATTTTTCTTAAACATAAATTATTCTTGTGAGAAACTTAAAAGTAAACCCTTGGTATTGGATTTAGGCATATTTTTTTCTTTTGGGGAAAAGGGGATGTTAAGACATGTAGCTGGAACTGTGTAGACCAGGTTAGCCTAAAACTCAGGATTCACCAGTCTCTGCCTCACAGCTGCCACCACATCCGGCTTTCTTAAAACCTTTAACAGGAGTTCCCTAATGTAAATTAGATCTTATATCTCTGTATCAAACATTGTGCCATTATGTTCCAGTCCAGAGTGGCCTGGAACCCATTTTTCTTTCTTTCTCTTTTTCTTTCTTTCCTTCTTTCTTTTTTTTTTGAGAACACAGTTTCTCTGTGTAGTTTTGGAGCCTGTCCTGGACCACACTCTGTAGACCAACCAGGTTGGTCTCCAACTCACAGAGATCCACCTGCCTCTGTCTCCTAGTGCTGGGATCAAAGACATGTGCTTCTTTGTCCTTTGTCCATCCAGCTTTTTTTTCTCATCACAGGGTGGCTTTTATTTGTAAAAAGTGTGAATTCATAAGATAGAACTATAACATGAGGCTCTCGTTAAAACTTTGTATGAGACTTGGTCCCACTGTAAAGGCATTCTGTCTGGGCCAGCAAAGTGCTGCTCTCTATGTACTTACCCCAACTTAGGTGGTGGTATTTTTGCATTCAGGATGTATAATAAAAGAAGTTGTAAGTTAAGATGCTCTCATCTGAAGGCAGCTGAGTGAGCCCAGTGCTGCAACTGTTCAGCAGTCATCAGTGAAATGTGTACTCCCAATCAATCCAGGAACACCCAAGCCCAAGTATAGAAAGCATTAACAGTCTAAGACACCTGGACAGATGAATTTACAAAAAGTCAAAATAAAGTGATTATCTTAATCATTTCAAAATCATCCTGACTCTTAAATTTTGTTACTTAGAAAATTCTGAAAACTGTAAATGTTCTTTATATCACTTCTGTGGGAATGAGTGTTCTTAAGAATTATCAGTGATGGGCGGGAAGGGAGAACAAGGGAATCCGTGGCTGATATGTAAAATTAAATTAAATTATAAAATTAAAAAAAAAATTATCAGTGAAAGACTGAGTCAGAGTCCTGAAAGGACTGTGATTCTAAGAACCTCAATGAATAAACAGTGCACAAAATCATGTTTATCCAGTACATGTTTAGGTAACTTGAGAGAAAGAAATTTTTTGTGAGATGAGACAGGGTTATTTAATATACTACTTTTGTTGTTTTCCCAGAGAACAAATGTATTATTTACTAATAAAAATTATTTTATAATAATAGGCCATAGGAGGGATTTCTCAGAGAAATGCTAAAATCAGTTCTCAATGCTATTAAAATATGCTGAAAGGCAAGAATGAGGACTTTGTCAGAAACAGTTAACAAATCTTTTTTTTCCAGGGGTGGAGTGAAAGTCTATATAGTCCGGGCAGTCCTAGAATTATGTAGACCAGGCTGGCCTCCAACTCAATGATCTCCACCTGCCTCTGGATCCCCAGTGCTGGGATTTAAAGGCGTGAGCATGAGCCGCTACACCTAACCAACAAGGTCATTTCTAAAGTGAAATAGCTGGAATACACACACACAATAATTGGGGACATTAGCTATTTGGAAATGGAAAAGTGATAGTTCTGAAAAGGTAACTCACTTCTGAAAGAGAAGCACACTATGTAGCTGCAGAGATAATCACATACTTCAAAAGGAAAAAAAAAAAGACCTGCAAGGTCTCAAAAATTGTTTTTTTATTGTTTAAATAAAAATGTTCTTTATTACATCTGAAGTATAAAAATGTATTTGGAAAATGTTCCTAGTACAAACTTCTAGTACCATGGCACTGTCCTTTTCACAGCCTGATCTCTAAGTGTAGAGATGGAGGGCTCCAATCTAATCTCATGTTCCACCTTTTAAATTCAAGAAAATAGCCAGCTTTTCACCCTCTTCCTTATAAACAGCACCACTCACATGCACAATACATGCTGAGTAATGTCTGTTCTCCACTGGGACTATTTCAGGTAGAAAATAACCCTCGTCATCAACATAAAACAACTGTGGGGGTAGAGAAGACAGACCCGTGCAAAATTCAATACAAAAGGGTAACTAACATCACACAGGTGTTTTTGTTTTAGTAAAGTGCTGCTTTTTAATCTCATGGCTATATATTTGTAGGCTGGTCTCCTAATTTGGGTGTATTTATCATAGGTGGAAAACCCAATGTCTATACTTAACATCTCCTAACTGAAAAGACAAGTGCACCATTTACAAACGGCTGGGTAGGTGTGAGAAACCAACCTTACACTCTCTACTAACGTCACTAGAGGCAAGAGATCCTCTTATGTATTTGACAACCAAGGAATGTCATTATCAACTCTAGTTGTATATCTAAGCTTTAGTTCATGTTTTACAGTGTGAAATTTGTATCTAATTAAAAATCAAACTGATATATACAGTATTTCTCATGAATGCACTGTTTTATATTTCACCACATAAGTCATTTTTCCATAGGAGACAGGGTAGGACACATATTCTTCTTGTATACATTATTGTTTATTGTTTCAAGTGGATGGAATATATAATTCCCACTGAGTAGTTAGTGTGGCCCTGAATCACATATAAACAGGTTAAATGTAGTCTTTATAATCCTTGTATTCGTGTATAGACCATAAAAATTGTCTTAATAACAAACCCAAATACTCCTTTTTTGACTTGGCCCAAGTTAGCTGTTCATCCTTTTCATTGCTACCAACAAGTGCAGAGAGCAAGGAACCTTTCAACCTAAGACATAAGATGCTTGAAAAGGAAAATTTTAATGTTGACTCTTTATGACTAGGAAACCAATGTTAAGAATCAATATTATCCAATATAAAATATGCCAAATGTTTAAAAATAAACAGTATATGCTGACTGAGAACTGTGGTGGCTTTTAATTTCTCCAAAGTCTCAAGTTTTCTGGTTAGAAGAAACCACTGAGTCACTGAAGCTCTCTCTCACCTCTGTGTAGCAGCTGCTATGGTGAAAAGCTTTCCAGGGTGCTTTTCACTACTGAGCAAGAGAATCTCACTAGTAACAGTGGCAAAGACAGTCCAAACTGAAGAGAGATGTGTGTATTAGTTTGAAAGTGTGACAAATGAATAAAGACATGGAAAAATCAGAAATTCCTTCTATATGCCTTGCTACAAACAAACCAAAAGGGAGCAAGATGGATGTTTTAAGAGCTAACACAGGGAAACATCCCGATAATCCCATCATTTTACTTTATGCTTAAATTACACAAGTAGAAAAAGTTATGCTTATTAATAGTTTTAATGTAGGAAGGAAACATCCAGATTTCTGAGTATGAAGGTACATATCTCACATTCATTCAAGTCTACATAAAAGTAGAGCTTCTATCCTGACATACTGAAGTTCACTTTCTGCTTAGCCTCTGCTGTTATGTAAACAATTGTACATTTATTTGCCATTCTAAAACTTCAGGATCAAGTTTACATAATTTTGCTAAATTTCCGTGTTTGCTCAGAAGCAGTTTACAGTACTAAAACCAACCAGCCAAAGAACAGCTTTAACAGAAAGTTATGTCCAAAGGAGAGGGGAGAAAGAAGAAAATGATAAGAAAAATGCTAACTAAGATAAAAAACGGATGACGATGGAGAATGGGCAGTCACAAATGTTCACAGAAAATAGGTCAGTTAGTAAGTTCTTCTGCAAAAAGCCTACACACTTCAGTCAAGCACATCAGTAGAATGATTTGGGAGCATAAAAAATTCTCGGCCACTTGTGATTTCCTCTGAATGAAAGGAATCTGCAGGCTAACAGGCTTATCCTCATCAGCCAAGCTGGTTCATGTGCACACTGTTCATGTGAGGTGCCCAGGGTCCGGTCCACACCTACAAATATAGAGCATGCATTTCACCAAATACAAATTAAATAGATATTTAGGTTAAATAATACTCGTAAAAAACAGTCAAGTATCTATGAACTAATTTCATTCAGTCTTAACATATAGTCAGTTTGTGAAGGAAAAGGAAATACTTGGAGTTCAAGGTCATCCTCATCTGCATAGTATATCTTAAGGACAGCAGCCGGGCTACTTGAGACCTTGGTCAAAACTGAGAGGCTGGGGGAGGAGTACAGGGAACTGGAGGATGGCTCAATAAGAGCACATATGAGCCGGGTGGTGGTGGGCACACATCTTTAATCCCAGCACTTGGGAGCAGAGCAGCGGATCTCAGTGAGTTCAAGGCCAACCTGGTCTACAGAGCGAGATCCAGGACAGGCACCAAAACTACACAGAGAAACCCTGTCAGGAAAAAAAAAAAAAGAAAGAAAAAAGAAAAAGAAAAAGAAAAAAAAAAAAGCACAGTTGCTTTTACACAGGACTTGTGTTTGATTACCAGGACCTACATGGCAGCTTTCAACTGTCTATAATTCTAGTTCTAGGATCCTCTTCTGGGTTCCAAGGGCACAAGGCATGCATATGATGTAGATATACATGCAGGCAAAACACCCATACACACAAATTACAAAGAACATTATTAGGAAACAACAGAAAAAATAGCAATGTCCCCACCCCTGACTGGGGTCTTGAGAATGCGAAGCATGTGCTCTGTCACCCAACTATAACTCAAACCTCTTTTCTTTACTTCTCTTCTCTCTTTTTGAAACACTAACCAGAAGTGATATCCAAGCAATTTTTAAAACTAGCTACTGACAATATAAAGATTGCTGTGAAAGAACAAATTGTTCAGAGATACTGAACATACACCCAAGTAACTTAAGCATGAGTCAAGTATGGTTGCTTATACCTATGATCCCAGCACATGGGAGGCTAAAGCAAGATCAGCCTGGGCTAGCTAGTGAGTGCCAGACCAAACAGAGCAAGACCCCCACCTGAGTGTATAGTCATTTCCTAAGTTTTCAGTTATATACAGTTTGGCATAACACTGTTAAAATATAAGGCTATATAGTTCTTTACACATTAATGAATTTTAATGAGAATATAAAGTTATTTACATGAAGATCACTTTGCAACTTGCCATTTTTTGTTTCTGAAACGGGGTCTTACTATGTAGCCTACATAACCTAAACTCTCTATGTAAACCAGGCTAACTCTTAAATCAGAGATCCACCTGCTGAGTGCTGGGGTTAAAGATGTGCCCTACCATGTCCAGCTCTATAATTCAAATTCTTCTACATACCATCTGCTACAGAATATAATCTATAAAATGCTTTTCTGTAATAGTTTACAAAACTGTATCATTTACAAAGGTTTCCAGCTTTAGTCAATTTCTTCTCCTGCCTATATTCACTGTGCTCTATTGCTCTATACCAAAATTCTATTTGTCTTATATTTTGTAAACACCTAAGTGACTGCTTACTGAATTATCAGCCTTACCGTTTGAGGACCCATTATTTCTGTGGAACTTGAAACCATCTTATCAGTGAATTCCAAGAAGGGTCTGCAGCATGAGGCCATTGAATATGGGTCCTCCAGTACCATCAGGGATAGTGCTACGGAGGAATCATTGCATTCCCATACACAGAAAAAGGCATACTCTTCAACAAAGGGGGAGAGGAAGAAAGAGATTAGCATCCAAGTCATTACCTTCTTTTCTTTGTCCCTCCCCACCTCTGATAAACAATCCTGCAAGGACTAAGGACAGAAAACAAAAAGGGGCCCTTGGGAGGCAAAGGCAGCCGGGGTGTAGAGTAAGTTTCAGGCCAACCAGGGACACATACGCACTCTGTCACAGAACAGAAATGAAACAAAAACAATCAAACCAACCAACCGAGGAGTCAAAAGCTCTAAAATGGTTTTTACACCTCAACTGACTTTATGAATGTGTAAGTTATTCACAAAGCCTAAAAATGATTCTGACATGAATTCATTTAGCAGAGTATAGCTGGGCATGGTGGCCCAGGGCTTCCACCTCAGCACCCAGGAGGTAGAAGCAGGTGATCTCTTGAGTTTGAGGCCAACATGGTCTATAAAGTGAGTTCCAGACCAGCCAGAACTACATGGTGAGAACCTGTCTCATGAACAAAATAAAAAACAAACACATAGTATAAAGGAGAATACCATATTCAAAGTATTTTCCAAAAAGCATTCCACTAATGGCAGACACAGTAGTGCACTCCTGTAATCCCAGCACGTGGGAAGTGGTAGAAGACCAGAAGCTAAGGTCACCCCAGTTCTGTAAGAGCTCTAAATGGACTGGAGAGACAGCTCCACAGTTAAACAGTTTGCTGCTCTTGCAGAATGCCTGAATTCAGTTCTTGGCTCTCACTTTTGATGGCTCATGATTTCTGTAATTCTAGCCCTAAGGGATCCAATACCCTCTTTTACCCCAGTGAGCGTATGATTTACGTGTACATACATACCCACATATACACATAATTAAAATAAAAATGTAAAAAAAGGAACAAACAATATACCCCAACCAAAAAACAAACCAAAGACTCCTAAAAAAAATAACCCCTAAATGACAAGGAAAACTAATTATTTCTATTTTATCCACTTTGACTTGTAGAGCACGAGCAGGACTTCACAGATGCCTATCTTTGAAATGAGAGATGACTAGAAATAAGAAAAACATTTGTAATAATGTAAATGCTTATTTAAATTACCCCAACTTTTAGGAAAGTCCATGTATCCTGCAGGAACATGCTGATGGAATGTACCAGAAGGAGTTACAATTCCTGTACTATCTCGCTCCATTGCTTGATGCTGTGAAAACACTCTGGGTCAGACATTGGCCTGTGAATCATAGGATTTCCCATCCCAGGGTTACACAGTCCACTTTGTCTGAGGGGGAAAAAAAAAACCAAACAAACAAACAAAAGTTGGTAACATTCAAAATCAATATACAATTTAAAAGGAACACTTTATAATTTCTATTTCCACTTATTGTAAGAATTGTGATAAGCAGGCTGACAGTGTAACTGGATGTATCAGTCATTTGAGAAAGAGCAAGCTTGAAAAATCTTTGACCTGATGGATGGTGAAGGATTCACGAGAGAAATCCCTTAAATAAACATGTATTCACTGACATAGCAACAGCAAGAACAGTAGCAGGAACGACGACAACAATAAAATACTACAAAAGTAAGTAAAAGCTAAGAGCCAAAAGATCTCAAAGGAAATCCCAACATCTTCATATGGTAAAATGAAATACAAGTAGGCAAGATGGCAGACAACTGTCATGGAAGTACTGTGAGGTTAGTCTCAGCTACACAGTAAGTTCAAGGCCAACCTAGTATACAAAGACTCTCAATAAAGCCCAAATTCTTTATGTGTATTGCATTATTTTCAGAGATAAGTAAGTGCAATGGGAAAGACCACATGAAACCAGAACTAAAAGATGCTGGTTAGTCTAACTGAAGAGACAGACTAATTCCTTTAAAGGAACAATGAGGGCTGGAGAGATGGCTCAGTGGTTAAGAGCACGGCAGCTCTTCAGAGGAACTGGGTTCGATTCCTAGCACCCAGATGGCAGCTCACAATTGGATGTAACCTCAGTTTCAGGGAATCCAATGCTTGCATCTGGCCTTCTCAGACACCAGGTACACCTATGTTGCACAGACATACATGCACAGAAAACACCCATGCATATAAGTGTAAATAAAATCTCAAAAAATTAAAATAATGTGAAAATGATTCAAGTATTATAGCTAAACAAATAAATGTAATTTCCAGTAATATGACAGTAAATCATACCTTGATTGCCACCAATCCCTTCAAAGGACCATGCCACTATGTCCTACTGATGTCGACAAATTACTCCCAATAACGGATGGAGCTGAAGTTCCAGTTTGCCTGATACGTGCAGAACGCTCAGTTCCAATAGGGACTGGAACTTTCCTGTCCTGAGAGACACTGCTGGGCTTTCGACCCTAAGGTACTGAGGACGGGCAGGACGGTGCACGAACGCCAGAGGCTACCGACTGTGCAGGAGACTCTGGAAAAAAACATTTTGAAATAGAATACAGGTACTCTGTAGAATATTTAATTTGGTAAAACCAAATTTCACATTTGAATCTTAAAATATACATTTTCTAAGAAAAGCTGAGATATAAGAATAATACTTAATTAGCTTTTGATTTGTATCCAAAGAAATGAAGTTCTGAGTTGTTTCACATATATCCACCACTACACTTTATTTTACTCCCATTACTTTCTTCTCCCTCTTCTCCCTCCTTGCTAGTCCCTTTCTTCCTTTGAAATAATTTCCTCTTCTGCTTTAAGAATGTTGAAGCTGAGCATGATGTAATCTGTACTCACAGCGCTCCAGAGGTTCAACCCAAAAGATTAACTGCAGCCAGGTGTGGTGCGCTCACCTTTAATCCTAGTACTCTGGAGGCAGAGACAGGAGGGTCACTGTGAGTTCAAGGGTAGACTGGTCTACATATCCAGTTCCAGGACAGCCAAGACTACATAGTGAGACGCTGTCTCAAAACAAAAATAAATAGATGGCTACAAGTTCAAGGCCAGCCTAAGCTACATAATGAGACTCTGTCTTTAAAAAGCAATATATATGTAGATGTGGTGTATTGTGTTCCCAAAATATTGTGTACTCTAATAAATTTATCTGGGGTCAGAGAACAGACAGCCACTAGATACAAAGGCTAGAAAATGGTGGCACTCACACCTTTAATCTAGCATTCCAGAGATAGAAATCCCTGGATCTCTGTGAGTCAAGGCCACATTGGAAATAGCCAAAGCATAGTGACACACACCCAGAAAGCCAGCCTTTAATCCCAGGGTGGTGGTAGAAAGCAGAAAGATATATAGGCGTGAGGACCAGAAACTAGAAGCATTTGCTGGTTAAGCATTTGGCTGAAGCTTTCAGGCTTTGGAACAACAACTTCAGCTGAGATTCATTCTGGATGAGGACTCAGAGGCTTCCAGTCTGAGGAAACAGGACCAGCTGAGGAACTGGTGAGGTGAGATAGCTGTGGCTTGTTCTGTCTCTCTGACCTTCCAGTATTCACCCCAATAACCGGCCTTGGGTTTGATTTTATTAATAAGAACTTTTAAGATTCCCGCTACATGTAGACATTAAAACCTGGTTAGGAATAGTAATTTAGTTCAATGATACAGTTGATACAGTGCTTGCCTGGCATTCATGAGGCCCTGGGCTCAACTCTCAATAACACACACACACACACACACACAATTTTGTAAAAAAAAAACCAAGGACTTTATCAAAGTGGTCAATTACTCATTTAATAAATCATTGGCTTAATTAATAATTAAGTCAATACTTGCTGCTAAAATATAAACCAAAGCAATTAAAAAAGAAAATGTTTAAATGAAGTGTGTGCCCACTTAGCCCAGGCTGATACTGAACACCCTATATAGCTTAAGAGTAATCTTGAATGTTTTGTGTGTCTGAATGTGATATATGCACTTGTTCCTGTGCAGGTGTGCATGCCACAGGAGGATGTTAGGTATCCTGCTTTACTACTCTGCCTTTGAGACAGGTTCCCTCAGTGGAGCTAGAGCTAGAGCTAGGCTGCCAGGCAGCAAGCTCTAGGGACTCCTTTCCTGCTCCAACTTAAGTTCTGGGGTTACAGGCAAGAGTATATAGGCCTCTCTGCCTTGCTTTTTACTTGGGTGCTGGGATCTGAACTCAGGTCCTTCTGTTTACAGAGCAAGTATTCTTACTCAGCAAGACAATTCTTCAGTGCTTGACCCCGAATTTCAGATCCTTCTAGCTCTACCTCCTGAGTGCTGGGTGCTGAGGTTCTAGGACCTGCTGCCATGTCTGGTTTACACAGTGCTGGAGGGCAAACCCAAGGTCTTGTTGGGGTACACAGGCACTTTACCAAATGAGCTACATCCCAAGTTCCCTCAAACTGTACTCTTTGAAAGCAACTGTTTTTGGTGTTCAGATAGTCTGTAGGCTCCTCTGTTTAAATGCTTGGTCTCCAGTTGGCACAGCTGTTTGGAAATGACTAGGTGGTGTGGTCCTGATGGAGAAGGGTATCACTGGAGATGGCCCAAGCTAACACCTTTAATCCCAGCACTCTGGAGGTAGAGGCAGGTATCTGTGAGTTCCAGTGCAGCCTGGTAAATACATACATAATATGTTTCAGGGCAGCCAGGGCTTTGTAGAGAGACTATGACTCAAAGAACAAAAACAAACAAAAAACAAAACAAAACAAAAACCATTCTGGAGTCAGAGGCAGGCAGATCTCTGAGTTCTAGGCCTGCCTAGTCTACAGAGGGAGTTCCAGGACAGCTAGGGCTCCACAGTGAAACCCAGTCTGGAAAAACAAAACAAAGAAAAAAATCCCACAACAAACAAACAACACCCCTAGCAGTTCCCAGTTAGTTCATCTCGTCCCTTTGCCTCAGGCCTATGGGAAAGATCTGCACTGTCAGCTACTCTCTTTCACAGTGCCTGCTGCCATGCTCCCCGCCATGATGCTTATTGATGCTCATCCTCTGGAATCATAAGCCCCCTATAAACTCTTCTCTAAGTTGCCTTGATTATGGTGTCTCATCACAAAAAAAAAAGTAAGCCGGGCGGTGGTGGCAGACACCTTTAATCCTAGCACTCGGGAGGCAGAGCCAGGCGGATCTCTGTGAGTTCAAGGCCAGCCTGGTCTCCAAAGCGAGTTCCAGGACAGGCTCCAAAGCTACACAGAGAAACCCTGTCTCGAAAAACAAGAAACAAAAACAAACCAACAACAACAAAAAAGTAACTAAGGCAGGAAAAAAGGTGGTATCCGGGATGGGCCATTGCTACAACAGGCCAAACCACGGTCCTTTTTTGGAAGACGTTGGGACTTTAGGAAAGTGATTGAACACTCTAAGAAGCAATGGGCCACATTAGTATGAATGAGCAAAACAGTAGTGCTGAGAGCTATGCTGACTGGAGGCCATGTTCAAGAAGTTTCAGAGGGGAAGAATATTAGCAACTTGAGTGGATACCATTCCTGTGACATTGTGACAAAGACTGCACTTGTCCTAAGAATCTGCCCGAGACTGAAAAGTTTTGGACTATTTTAATTGGCTGAAGAGATTTGAAGAAAGTACTTGACTTTGTCACTTGTTTGTTAGGAATTATTTCTTAGGCAGCTCTACAATGAAAAAGAGAAAGTTGGGCAAAGGGAAATGTAAAATGTACAGTTGGAGGAGAAAAGGGGCACCAGGAAATTTCATGCTGGACTCAAGGCTAGCGCTGAGGAAGATTAGGAAGATTAGGAGAGGCTTTTTGCGGAATGAAATGACAGGAGTGGTGTCCTCAGGGTCAGCCCACCCAGATAAGCCCCCAACCTAACAAGAAAATGGCAAGAAATTACAGGAAAGCCTGTGCCAAAACGAAGGCAACAAATCAGCTCTCATGCAAATGTAATTCAAGGAGGGGCCAGCTTCTCCCCCAAGCAAACAGAGGAATTTGCCAGCATAACTTTGTGGTTCTGGCCTTAAAGTTATTAAGATACAGGAGTTGTGGGCTCTTCATTCACTTAGGTTAAGCAGAGCACTGTCCAGTGGTGTGGACAGAGTGTAGCCAGCTCCAGAGAGAGACGGATGTAGCAGTCAGCACGGCTGGGAGGGCAGAGTCATCTAAGCTCTTTGACAACAGACAAGAGTCACAAGGTCTGGAGTTTGCCCTGCTGGGTTTCGGTCTCAGTTTGGTCCAGTATTTCCCCACTATTGCCCCTTCCGCCCTTTGGGAATGGTAATGTATATTCTCTGCCATCTAATGTTGTAGGTGAGTAATTTGCTTCTTTGTTTTATAGGGGTGTAATTAAGAGATTGCTTTGAGTCTCAGAAGAAGTCTTGGACTTTATAAATAGTCTTGGGACCAAAATACTAGGGACTTTTGAAGCTGTACTAAGTGTATTTTGTATTATGATATGGCCACAAACCTATGGGGCCAGGGAGAGGAATGTGGTTGTTTGAATATATGCCCTGAGTTGATAGAGCTGTTTGAGAAAGTCTAGGAGGTATGGTCTTGTTGAAAGAGCTGGACACTAGTGGTGAGCAGAGGTTTAGTGCTCACCCTCCTCCTCTCTCTCTCATGCTCAGACGGGATGTGAGCTTTCAGCTACCACTCCAGTGTTAGGAACGCCTGCCTGTTGCCATGCTCCTCACCATAATGGTCATGAACTCTGGAACTCTAAGTCTCCTTTAAACTCTTTCTTCTTTAAGTTGCTATGACCATGCTGCCTTCACAGCAACAGAAAAGTAATTCAGCCAGGTGCTATGATGCAAAAACAAAGGAATTCATGTAAAAAGATCTGTAGGTCTAACTTAGGGGAAAAAAAAATCAGCTGGCAGAAAGACACCAGGCTGCTCCTCCTCATCTTTGTTCTATTGTATCCTTTGATATTTCACAGTACATAATTTTGTAGAGATGCCTAACAGCCAAAAAGGCGAGACATATGATTTTGTTTGTTTTTGGTTTTTTGAAACAGGTTCTGGTACATTTTCAACTTACACTCCTCTGCCTCTACCTTACAAGCCTAGTATCAGAGGTACACACTACTACACCTAACCAAGCTGTGATCCTTAACCCTGAGTACTACATTAGAAATTCAAATGTTTTACATGTTACTAATAAATAAATTAAAAGCAACAAAAATTTGGTTTGATACAAAAAGCTGAAATATTAAGCATATAATTAAAGAAGGAAAGAGGGTGTGATAATGACTGTAAATCCAGTGACTCAGGAGGTTAAAACAGGAGAATTTTATGTTTGTGGTATGCTGGGGCCACCTGATCTACTTAGTGAGCACCTGTATCAAAAGGAAAGGCAAAAGGGCTGAAGACAGAGCTCCGGTGATTAGAGCACCGGCTGCTCTTCCAGAGGACCTAAGTCCAGTTCCCGTCACATACATGGCAGCTCACAGCTGTCTGTGACTCTAGTCCCAAATGATCTGATAGGTTACAGATCCTTCACCTGAGAGTACCATACATAAGTGTCAAATCAGTGGCACCCAATAAGGATAAAAATGAAAAGGAATTGAGACAAATCATAGAGAACCTGACTACCTTTTAAGACCTAGGTTCAATCTCCAGTACTTAATTTTTTTTTTTTTTTGGTTTTTCGTAGACAGGGTCTCTCTGAGCAACCACCCTGGCTGTTCTAAAGCTCACTCTGTAACCAGCCGGCCGTGATCCTCCTGAATGCAAGGATCAAGAATGTACGCTACCACCACCCTCCAAATGTTCACTTTCTATTTTGCTTGAAGTATTTTGGATTTCTTTTTCTTCTCTTTTTTTTAATTGTATGGAGTCTAATTTTTCAGTAATTTAATGCTTTTTAACTTTTTGTGCTTTTTTTTAAATGTTTATTTTATTATGTATACAGTGTTCTGCCTGCACATATGCCTGCAGGTCAGAAGAGGGCACCAGATCTCATTACAGATGGCTGTGAGCCACCATGCGGTTGCTGGGAATTGAATTCAGGATCTCTAGAAGAACAACAGTGTTCTTAACCACTGAGCCATCTCTCCAACCCTAGTATTTTGGATTTCTGAGTCGATTGCTGATACAGTAAGGATATAATACTGTGTACAGGTGAGCTTGTTTTGTTATGCTACTGAGGTAGATAAGATTTAAAGGTGGAGGCTGGAGAAATGGCTCAGAGTTAAGAGCACTGACTGCTCTTCCAGAGGTCCTGAGATCAATTCCTAGGGACCACACAGTAGCTCACAACCATCTGTAATGAGGTCTGGTGCCCTCTTCTGGCTTGCATGAATACATGCATGCAGGACACTGTATATAAAATAAATAAATAAATCTTTAAGAAAAAAAAAGATTTAAAGGTGGAAAAAAGGTATGTGGTACATGGTAGCTAACAACTACCTAATGAGATCTGGTGCCCTCTTCTGGCATGCAGGCATACATGCAGATAGAATACTGTATATATAATAAATAAATAAATCTTAAAAAAAAAAAAAAAGGTATGTGGTATTATACAGCAAGTGTTTGTATATGTATTTGAGAGTTTCCACATTACTGCCCAGGCTGCTTTGGAATTCGCTATATAGTTGAGGCTGATCTGAAACACAAATTCTCCTACCTTAGTCTTTAAAAGTAGTTAGAATTATGACTAAGTCTCATCATGCTAGGCTCAATAGGCACACTTTTTTATAAAGCTAGCAATCTTTCTGCTCACTACTTGTATTTAAAGAGTAAATATATTAACAGTGAATAGGACTGAGGTAGGGATGTGGTCTGGTTTCATCACCATGGACGATTAGGTAAGTAGGTTTTAAAAGCAGTTTTAGAGAGTTTTATTTTATGTGTATAACATTTTGCCTTTACGTATGTGTGTGCATCATGCGTGTGCCTGATGCCCCTGAAGGTCAGAAGAGGTGGAATGTCCTGGACTGGAATTACAGATGGTCTCACACAGGTGCTGGGAATGAAAGCTGACTCCTCCAAGAGCAGCAAGTGCTCCATCTCTCCAGTCCCACAGTTCTCCAATTGTTTTTTTTCTTTTGGTTTGTTTGAGGCAGGGTTTCCTCTGTGTAACAGCTCTAGCTGTCTTGGAACTCGCTCTATAGACCAGAATGGCCTTGAATTCACATAGATCTGCCTGCATCTGCAGAGATTAAAAGTGTGCACCACCACTTGCCCGGCCCAATAGTTTTTAAATCTTCAAATTTTATTGACATTACATACAGAAATTGTATTTTTTTAACAGCATTAAATAATTGGTGAAGTTAAAAAATCCCAAACATGGAGTGAAGCGACAGTAGAATATGCCTATAATTCCAGCTGTTGGAATTAATTCCAACTGGAAGCAGAATGATCAGATTCAAGGTCATCTTTGACTACATGGTCAATTTAAGGCTAGCCTGTCTCAAGCAACTATCCTATACTTGAAGAGCTCGAATCTCTGTTTACAAGAAAGTAACTTCTTCTTCTGCGGATACAGATCACTCACCATTTGATGCTGATGAACATGGAGTCAACAAACTAAGTGGGGAAAAATGCTGTCTGTTAAAGTTAGCAGCTGCAGGTGCTCCTCCAAGAGGTGCTCCAGGCCCATACATTTGACCTCCTGAAAGACTTGAGGCAAAGTTTCCCAAATGTGTAGAAGAAGGTGTTACAGAACCATATGGTGAGTCCATGTTGACAATACCTGTAATGTAGAAGACCACCATTATTTACTAATTATCCAAGAAGAGATCATTTTAAAAAAAATTCTTAGCAAAATACCAGTAATGCCGGCATCTGGGAGACAGAGTCAACAGGGTCAGATTAAGGTCATCTTTGGCTATATAATAAATTCAAGGCCAGCCTAGACTATAAGAGAGACAATCTGTCTCTGTCTCTCTCTCTCTCACACAAACACCTATCTTACATGGTCATAGACATCATGAGGTGGAGAATTGCCACATGACAAGTTAAAGGGGAGTCTAGGCTAAAGGAAGACCCTTTTCTCAAAACCATTCCCTCATTAAAAGATATGAACAAGTGAGTAATATGAATGAGGGAGTAGTATTTATTGCTTGGCATTTTATTCTTTTTTTTTTTTTTTTGGTTTTTCGAGACAGGGTTTCTCTGCGTAGTTTTGCGCCTTTCCTGGAGCTCACTTGGTAGCCCAGGCTGGCCTCGAACTCACAGTGATCCGCCTGCCTCTGCCTCCCTAGTGCTGGGACTAAAGGCGTGCGCCACCACCGCCCGGCTGGCATTTTATTCTTAATTTAAATTTTTTTCATTTATCTATTTATTTATTTATTTTTGAGACAGAGTCTATGTAGTTTTGGCTGTCTTGGAACTTGATATATAGACCAGGCTGGCCTTGAACTCACAAAGATCTGCACCTGCCTCTGTTTCTCTGCTGGGATTACAGGCTTGTGTCACCACTGCTTGTCTAAAAAGATTGTTTTTAGTGTGTAGGCTGGGAGCTGCAGGTGGCTCAGCAGTTAAGAAGCACTTGTTATTCTTGCAGAGACCTGATATGGGTCTCAGCACTTACACCGTAACTCAACAACTATCTGGAACCCTAGCTCCATGGGGCCAATACCTCTTCTGACCTCCCTAGCATTAGGCACTCATTGGTACACATATATTCATGCAGGAAAAAGTCTATAATTAGTGAGTTTAGGCCAGCCAGGTCTATAAAGTATAAATGTCCTTAAAAAACAAAAACCAACAACAAATAAATAAACAAAGACAGCCTCAGGTGGTTCATGCCTTTAACCGTAGCCCTGAGGCCAAGGCCTGCTGCTAAGTTCAATGGTCGTTGGGAAGTCTGAGACAAGCATGGCCTATATGGTAAACTCCAGGCCAGTCTAGCCTATAGAGGCCTTGTCACAAAAAAACACAATTCAACCCCAAATAAAACAAAATATTCTTTAAAAATAGATCAGGTCACGTAGACCACAGGCCATAGCATGCCCATCTCTCACATGGATTTTCTCAATTACTTTAACTGCTCAGGCTAATCCACAAGAATTTCTTCTCTTCTTTTTAAAAGACAGGATCTCTGCTGAGCTATGTTGGTGCACTTTTTGTTTAAAGATTTATTATTTATTATGTATACAGTGTGATGTCTGCACACCAGAAGAGGGCATCAGATCTCGTTTTAGACAGTTGTGAGCCACCATGGTTCCTGGGAATTAAATGCAAGACCTCTGCAGGAGCAGCCAGTGCTCTTAACCTCTGAGTCATCGATCCAGCCCGGTGGTGCATGTTTTTAATACCAGCACTTGGGAGGAAGCGACAGGTACATCTCTGAGTTCAGTGTCAGCCTGGATTACAGAGTGAGTACCCAGACAGCCAGGGTACACAAGAGAAACCATTTTGAATAGACGGAGTTTCTTTATATTCCTCGATAAAAATGAACTCCACATTTAGTCAAAGATCATACTGAACCCAAAGTGCTGGAGAGACAAGAGCAAAGACTACCATGTTGTTTCAAAAGTACAACAGTTCTAAATGCAATTTGGCATCCCGCATCAGATCCTAAAACAGGAAAAGTAGTTTTCTGAATACTGTAAAATCTATAGCCAATTAATTTCTTTTTGGTATATATGTCAGTCACCTAAGATATTTACACAAGAAGCATTCTTGTTTCATAAACTAAGAATTCTTGTTTTTTTTTTTTTTTTTTTTTTTTGGTTTTTTGAGACAGGGTTTCTCTGTGTAGCTTTGCGCCTTTCCTGGGACTCACTTGGTAGCCCAGGCTGGCCTCGAACTCACAGAAGAATTCTTGTTTTATAAATCTAAAAATAAGTGAAAAGTTAAAAAACCAGGAACATAATTAGAATATCTTTAGATCCCCTATAAATAACCAGTGTTGTCCAAAAGAACTTCCCTTGAAATAGAAATATTATATAATTTTGCTGTCCAACATGGCAGCCATTAGTCCACAATACTTATAGCTTGACTAAGAAGACAAAGTGTTGTTATTTTGAGACAGGGTCACATTATGTAGCCCTGGATGGCCTGTAACTCACACTGCCTCTACCTCCCAAGGCTGGATTAAAGGTGTTCATCACTATACTTGGTGAATTTTCACTGAGTTAAATAAAAATAGAAGAGATACCTAATGGCTACCACATTAGATAGTGTATTGTCTAAAATGAGAAAGATGTTCAAAAAACAGAAATGAATTCAAATTTAATAAAACTGATAGCTATTTGGTATTTGCTGGCATTTCTTTAATGTAAAAAACCCTATTTTTTCCTCCTTTTCTTTTGAGACAGGATCTCCTGTAGCTAAGGCAGTCAAGATCAGTATGCAGCTGGAAATGACTTATAACATACTGGGACTACATGCATGCATCACCATGCCCTCCCTTCATTATTTTTTTCCAAGACAGGAATTAATGAAGACTAGTCTCAAACTCAAGCTACTCTTCTTCAGCCTCTCATAATGTTCCATTCTCGGACACATCCCACAAACTTTTCTTTTTCAAAGAGGTGTGAGGGGAGATGAGACCCATTATCTTATTTATGGGAAACTCAAGATAAAATTTTACTATAGCCTTTAAAAGATTGTAAAATGAAAATAACACACTAAATGCACATGATACAATGGTGTACTAAGGAACCAGAACGATCTTGGGCTTGGGCGTAGCTCACTGGTAACTAAAGTGGTTCTAGCATGTATAAACCAATGGTTTTAACTCCTAGCACCACAAAAATAAAACCCTGTAGCAGTGGTCACCATAACCCATACCTTTAATGCTAGTGCTCAGGAAGCAGAGGTTTGAAATCAAGGCCAGTTTGATCTGCATAGTCAATTCCATGCTAGCCAGGGCTACGTAGCAAAAACCGTTTCAAAAACAGCAGCAGTGCAACAAAACCCCCTCCTCATCCATGTAGCCTACTTACAGAGCAAATACATCACAGCATAGCCAGGAATTTTCATATCATCTCTGTGAAGTAGTTACCATAGAATGTCAATAATTAACACAAACTCACCTGAGGGACTTGGAGCAGGTCTCTGTAATGGTGGCCTAAAACCGGGTGCTTTGGAAGTATCAGACTGATGTAAAGGATCTGAATTTGGCAAGTATGAGGACTTTCCAGACAGCATGGATTCTGGTGTTGACTGAGATGAAACAACAGATCCTCCCCAGAAGGCATGAGCATTCGTAGGGTTGTTTTCAAACAATGTGCTAAAGGGCCCAAACGGTAAAGGGGCACTGAAGTTGGGAGCAACAGGCTTATTTGCTGATGTACTGAATTCTGACAAGCACTTTGTGTACTTAAGGTCGAAGGTAGCTGGACAGAAGAGGAACACTATGAGGTCTTTTAATGTGATTGACATTGAGGACTGCAACAGATGAATTCTGCACTGGAGCTGGATTCTTGTGAGGGCAGCTGTGCCATGAGAAGGTGGTCTGATAGCAGGGGTTTCCATTTGAGGAGGCTGGGCACATCCCATTTGTGTTTGAGGCATAGGGTATGTCACAGGCGCAGTAGAAGGCACCACCGCTGGAGCAGAACTTGTTGCTGGAGGAGGGACAGTCATTCTCACATCCGGGGAAGGAACCTGAGACTGCTGAAGAGGGGGTCTTGGCTCCTGAGAAACAGATCCCGGAGGCTGCTGCTGAGTGGAATGACCTGATGAGCTCCCAGAAGAACTGCTGCTATGTGGAGGCCTATTGTTTGAGGTTTCTACTACTGGCGGACTACCTGCTTCCTGTTCGGAAGAAGATGCTCCTTTATTTGGGATGCTGAGCCACCATCCAAAGGGCTATTTCTAGAAAACCCCTCCTGGCTGGGCTGGCGGTGATGGGGAAGATGGGAGGATACTGGGTAGTGTTCTTTGGCAGTAGGCATAGGGTATGTGGCATTTGTGGGTGCAGTGCTGTTGTTGCTTGCTGTAGTTGTGACTGTTGTGGTTGTGGCATTGGATGTCTTCACAACTGTGACAAAAGCTGCCTTCTGACTGAAGGAGAACTTGGACTGCCGTTTGAAGATGTACCAGGCACCGCTGACGCTGATGAACTGGTTGTAGTTGTTGGACTTGAAGTTAAAGAACCTGCTGAATTCACCTGAGAACCACTGCTATTCTGATTGCTATGGCGAGGCACCATGTGAGGCTTAGGCGAGTTAGTAGCTCTGGCAGGGCTCAAAGCCTGACAGGAAAAGGACCCCAAGTGGACTGAGCTGGTGGAAAAGTACCTCCGAAGTGGGTCATGGGCAACCTTTGGTGGACGGATCTGCTGGAAAGTCTGAGCAGCAAGCAAAGCATGTGCAAAACTGTGGAGGAGGATATGCTAATGAAGAGAAACTGGGAAGCCAGGCCTGACATTATTCACGGGTTCTTAATGGTTTTGTGAGTGGATGCAGAAGAGATGGCAGGCACAGAGAGTGCTGTGGCAGTCTGAGATGTCGATGACAGAGCTACAGTCGTCATTTTAATGCCCACTAAGGAGCTATTAGCAGCAGTGGTGGTAGGTGCTGAGGACCCTATTTTGAATTTGCTGAGGAGCTTTTCAAACGATTCTTTGGAATAAGTTCATCGATTTCTTTGTCTGGATCCTTGATCAAAGCATTGATCAACTGAGTTGCTTGTCTTGTTGATTCAGTGCCACCCCTGTAACGAACAATGAACAAAAGCAAAGGCTGAGAGTTAGACTCAAGTTCAGTACTTTCTAGCAATAAAGTCACTTGTGTGCAGATAGTGTGACACACACATACACACACCCCAGATAAACCCAGTGTCCAAGGCAGGTTTCTCATCAATTTTGAGGTATTCTGGAAACAATAAATGATCTTGAATTAATGCTAAACTTCAGAAGACCAGCAATTTTTATCTTCTTTTTTGGTATGCATGTGGAAAGTGTTGGCAGGCTTTCACAAGCTTGCTAAGTTCCCTACCACTAACCTATACTACCCATCTTCACTGACGTTCCTAAAACAGACTTATTTATATTTATGTGCATAAGTGTTTAGACGGCTATAAGCCACTACGCGGATGCTAGGACCTGAACCCAAGTCTTCTGCAAGGACTGCTGAGTTACTGCTCCAGCTCCCCGCCCCACGCCTTTTTTAATGAAAACTTCACTTTCCATTGTAAAATATTTTATTGTTAGAAAATCCATTATAGACAAAAGCTTGCACAGAATACAAGATATAAAAGTTAAATAGGTCAACAACTAGGAGTGTAGTCAATGACTTTAGTACCAGCAGATAGATGATCTCTGTGAGTTCAAGGCCAACTTAAGCTACAGAGATACGGTTTTAGAGAAAAAGGTAAGCATAGAACGGTGGTACAAGCCTTTAGTTAGTTACCCCAAGGTATTTTATATTATTTGTGGCTATTGTAAAGGGTGATGTTTCTGTGACTTCTTTCTCAGCCTTTGATCATTTGTGTAGGAGGGCTACTGATTTTTTTGAGTTCATTTTGTATCCTGCCACTTTACTAAAGGTAAGAGTTCTCTGTAGAATTCTGGTGGTCAAAAATTATGTATACTATCATATCATCTACAAATAGTGAAAGTTTAACTTCTTGCTTCCCAATTTGTATCCCCTTGATGTCCTTATTGCTCTAGCTAGAACTTCAAGTAATATACTGAATAAATATGGGGAGAGTGGACAGCCTTGTCTTGTTCCTGATTTTAGTGGAATCCAAGCCTTTAATCTAAATTGTTAGGAGGCAGAGTCTGTAGGGAAGGGGGTACCTTGCAAGTTCAAAGCCAGCCTGGTACAGTGTGAATTCAGGATAGTTGGGGCTACATAGAGAGACCCTGTCTCAAAAAAACAATACTAAACCAATCTAAGAAGTTGGGAGTGGAAATTTAGGCTCAATCTTTAGCATTATAAATCAAAGAACAAAACAATGTAAGTAAACATGGAAAATTTTTACAACTGAGCAAGCAAAGAGGGATTTCTTTTTTAGTCCTGGCATCTGAGATAACACAGTTTACTACATATTCCCCAAATATCTTCTATATTATTAGTATTATAATCCCTTGGGGGAAGTTCTCTAAGAACGAGTGAGGAATCCCCAGTAATGCCAACAATGACAGCAAACTGTAATGTTGGCTCTTGAGGAAAATATTTGATTAGGCTTATGTATGGAAACCTCAGAACAAATGACCCAGACAGGATTTTCTCAGGATACGGCAGGCTGTGACAACCTAACCATTCTAGCAGAGGGAAAGCAAGAAAGGAAGAAAAGATGACTAGGAAATGGATCAAGTACCTCCTTCCTTAGAAGAAAAGAACTACCAGCTCTAGTACACTGCGACAAAGTCCCTGCTCTTCAAAACACACTTGGAGTGGCAATAGGCATAGCTTCTTATAGCCTTTGTCTTAAGCTCTCATTTTTATTCTAAGACTATTTCAGCAGACACATCTGATGAGTTTTTCAAGTTAAATATGTGTTAGATTTAACTGTATTAATTAGTTCAAATTCTAAGGCTGCCATCTCAGAAGAACAAAATCTCAAATGTAAAATTGACAAAAAATAACTCCCTGCTTAAAATGTGCTAGACATTAGCCAGTCATGTGCTCACGCCTTTAATCCCAACACCTGGATCTCTTTGAATTTGAGCCAGTCTGATCTACAAAGCAAGTACCAGGAGAGCCAGAGCTGTTATACAGAGAAACCCTGTCTCAAAAAACAAAAACAACATAAAAAGGTGTTAGAAATTTTACTACTAATGGCTTGGGACAAATTTTTAAGATTTTTTTCAAATTTCCATAATAGTACTTAAAACATGTCACAAAAATATATTCATTAGAAAAAGGACTGGAATAACTGTATTCCCAAACACCTGTTTTTTTGTTTTGTTTTGTTTTTTTTCTTAAAAGACAAGGTCTCACTACATAGCCCTGGCTGTCCTGGAATTCATTATGAAGACCAGGATGGCCTCAAAGTCACAAGAGAGCTGCCTGCCTACCTGCCTCTGCTAAGATTAAAGATGTACGGTACAATTCTCATACAATTACTATCCTTTAAAAACATAAAGGCTGGGAGATGTCTCAATGAATAAGAGTGCTTACTGCACAAAGGATTAGAACATGAATTTGAATTCCCAACACATAAAAGCTGGGTATAGCCACACATGCCTATAAACCTCAGCATTATTTATGGAAGGGTCCTGGCAACTTTCTGTTCAGTTTAGACTTACCTAAACATCAAACTTCAGGTTCACTGAATGATACTATCTCAAGGATAAGATAGACTGACAGACTATGAGGGGGAAATTCTTCTCTTGCCCCTACAGTGTCAGCACACATACACACATCACACATCCCCCACCCCCGTCGATAATTCTCTTGGTAAAAGTATTTGTCTTGAATGCACAGGAACCTGAGTTTGACTTCAGAACACAACACATTAGGTAAAAAGCTGGGCATAGTGTCTGCATGCTTGTGATCTGAATGGTGGGAAGGTGGAGACAGGCAGATCATTTGGGCTCAATAGCCAGCTATGTATACCTACATAGCAAGTTCCAGGCCATTCAGATGCTCCCTGCCACAGGAAGAAAGGGGGTGCTAGAGATGGTTTAAGGGTTAAGTGCATGTACTGTTCTTGTAGTGGACCCAAAGACAGTTTCCAAAACCCATGTCAGGTAGCCTATTACTCCAGGTCCAGGGAATGTGAGGTCTTTGGCCTCTGATGGCACACACAAATATAACTGAGAAATTAAAAGACAAAACAGACATAACAAGATAAAGTGCATCAGAGATCAGCACCAAGGCTGTCTTCTGACATTCACATGCATTTGGATATACTTGCACTGGCACTCCCAACACACACACACATACACACACACACACACACACACACACACACACACACACACACACACACACACACACACAGTGGTAGTTTAAATGTAATTGGCCCCCATAATATCATAGGGAGTGGCACTACTAGGTTTTGTTGGAACGGATGTGGCCTTGTTAGAGGAAGCCTACCACTGTGGGGGAGGCTTTGAGGTTTACTATGCTCAGGTGGTAACCCAGGCTCTGTTGACTTCCTATTGCCTGCAAGGTGTCAGACCTGCAGCTACTTCTCCAGCAGTATGCCTACCTGCATGCTGCTACATCCCGCCATGCCTAAACCTCTGAACTGTAAGTGAGCCACCCCAATTAAATGTTTTCCTTCACAAGAGCTGCCTTGGTCATGGTGTCTCTTCATAGCAAGGAAAACCCTAACACACACACACACACACACACCACACACACACACCACACACACACACACACACACAAAATCAAACACAAAATGCTACTCAAATGTTTCCATTTCATGGAATTACAATACAACAGAAAAAAAAAATGCAGAAATAGAGCTTTGCCTCTATAGTTATTATCCGATCTCCAGTCTTGTCCTTCTGCTTATCAATATCTTATGTGTGCACCAGTAAATTCCCGAAAATAGCATTTGATATTGCAGCCACCTCTTCCAATCACTCTAGATATCACAGTTGATGGAACAGATACTTTCTTTGACCTGTTTAAAAGTTGAAAGATAAATTAATAAATTAAGACAAATCATTATCAGCAGTTGCAATGAAATAAAAATTATAAGTAAGGTGTTTTAGTATAAATGGAGAAACAGACTTGCTAAATAAGCTTCTTATATTTATTTTTTTGTTTTTTAAATAGCAGTAAATACAAGATCTCACTATGTAGCTTTGGGCTAGCTTGAAAGCAATCTTGACCTGTCTCAAAAGTGCTTGGATTAAAGGGGTGCACCACCACACCCAGCTTTTTATTTATTCTTTAATCCAGACAAACAAACCAAAGGTCCCTTTAATAACATTTCTCTGAGCTCCAGGCTAGCCTGATCAACACAGTGAGATGCTGTCTTAGCCTAACTTTTCATCCTGTTGTTTGCTTTCTTGACTGTGCCACTGCAAATCCTGATACAAATTCACAGGGAAAGTTAAAGGATCTAATTTAGCCTAAAGGGTCCAAGGAAGGCTTCTTTTAGGCACCTTTCATGTTTAACTTATATTTAATGTATTATTTCAAAGAATGATGAAAATTCTTTGTTTCTCTGAATTTTTTAGAAGCATTTAATTATTATCTAGGCATACAAAAATTCAAAGTCATGTGAGGAAAAAAAAGACTACGCCAGGCAGTGGTGGCGCAAGCCTTTAATCCCGGCATTCGGGAGCAGAGGCAGGAGGATCTCTGTGACTTTGAGGCCAGCCTGGTCTATGGAGCAAGATCCAGGAAAGGCGCAAAGCTACACAGAAACCCTATCTCGAAAAATGACTACTACAATTTAAAAGAGAAAAAAAATCACCTAGGGTAGCCTGCCAGGTGCAGGGAGTTGGTGGCAGAAGATCAGTACTTATTCAAGGACAGAGTCTCATTCTACAGCCTATGTTGGGTTCCAAATCAAACAATCTTCCTGCCTCTCAAGTACTTGGATTACAGGCATGAACTATTATGCCCCACTTTGCAAAATTACAAAAGATTCTTACATTCTATTAGGGGTATGTGAATACATGTTCCGGAGTACATGTGGAGGTCACAGGACAACTTGGAAAAGCTGGTTCAATTTATGTGTATCTACATGATTGTATGCCATGTTGTGTGCAGGTGGCCTGTGGAGGTCAAAAGGGTGTCCAGTCCCCTCAAGCTAGGGTTTCATGAAGTCGAGAGCTGTCCTGTGTGGGTGCTGGCAACTGAATTCAGGTCCCTTGGAAGAGTAGCAAGCAGTGTGAATTTTATTTATTGATTTGTTTGTTATGAACAAATGGGACCTCAGACAGCCCAGGCTGGCTTTCAACTCATCGTGGAACATTAAGCTCCTGCTCCTATTGCTGGTACTTCCCTAGTGCTGGGATTACAAGCATGTGCCACCAGGGCTGGCACATTTTAATTTTAAATCTTCACATTGATAAAGGGTTCGCAGCACTTGGGAGGCACTCTTTGAGTTGGAGGCCAGCCTGGTCTACAATGAGTTCTAGCCAGAGCTACACAGAGAATTACACTGGATTAGAGTCATCTATCACTACCTCACTTCTCCTTTTAAACACTGACTTTGGGGCCATGTGATATACAGCAAGGGTGTCTCTTGACCAGATTTCGTTTTAGCACCTGAGTTTGTCTGCACCCTTGAGAATGGTGGGAGGACTTTAACTGTAACCCAAGAATCTCACCTCCTTACAACTTCCTTCCATCCTTCTTCTTTTGCCCACGCTTAGGACTTGCTACTGTTAACTTCCCATTTGGAGAAGAAAGAGGAGACCAGATTTTTACAAGTTGACAGAGAATTACTGGTTTCATTGACAGTCTCTGACAATTTTAAAAAAGGAGGGAAAGCACATTAATAATGAACAGATGCAGAAAATTAATGATAAAGGTTATAAGTGACATAATTATTGTGTAAGACCAATTAAAGAGAACACACGAGGAATTTGTTCCTACTACTTTCTCTACTAGTCCACACAGAATAACAAAGAGCCAGTTTTAAGAACAAACAACACGTGGGTAAATTTAGTGGAGTAGAATCCTAATGCTGTGAAACTACACATCAATATTTTTTTTCTTTTTGTGAGACAGGGTTTTGCAACATAGTTCAGCCTACACTCAAGTCAACATGTAGCATAACCTGGATTTCAACCTGTGATTCTCTTGCTTCAGCTTCCAAATGCTGAAATTACAGGCATGTGCCACCGTGCCCTGATTCATTTATCAATACTTTCCATAGGCTAATTTTAACAATCACAAAAAATTACATAGTAAAATAATTTATTTTCTCAGCAGAAAATCTAAACAACAGCTTAGTCTTTTTAGCATACAAAAAATATTTAATAGTTAATTTACTTGTTTCAAAAAAAAAAAAAAAAAAGAAAGAAAGATAGAAAATTAGCAACAAGGTGTTTCACATGACACCAGCAAAAGTAGAACTTGGAACTAACTTTATAGAAGCCTTGCCAGAAACGGATTTTTCTCTCCTCCTTTGGAAACGTAACAAGAACAGAAGGCTGCTTCTTGCTGGTCACAGCGGTGGTGACCACAGCTGGCGAGTGACTGTCCCTCTGCTGCTGCTGTTGCTGTTGCTGCTTTCGTCACTGCAGCTGGAAATCCTCAGGTTGTCACTGTCCCCACTCTCGCTGGTGCTGCTGCTCTTGGACTCCCCGTTCCCCTTCTCCGGCTGACTGTATGAAATCGGTAGTGGATCATCAAATATAATCTGGACATTTTTCGGGAGTAATTTTATTTTTCCTGTTTTTCCTCTTTGAACTGGTTGTAGTTATGGTATTATTTCTTTTACCATGGGAACCTGCCAGAGTAGTCCAGGTAGCAGAGATTCCTATGGTAGTGGTGGTAGTGGCACTTGGAGGCTCTGTCAAGACTTCAGGTTCTTCTGTGAAGGTAGCAATAGTGAGTTAGTCATTCACGGATGAGACTGATACAACCGACAACTGTAAGGAGGATTTGGGAACAGCTTGGGAAATATGCACATGAATCATGTATTCAGTTTTATAAAATCACTAATTTAAGTACAATAATGTTACTATGGATATATAAAATAATGTAACTTTCTGAGAAAATACTCAATTATGTCATTATACATAATATATACATTTACATGTAAACTTTAAAAAAAAAAAAAAGGAGAGAGACAAAGCAAATGTACTCAAAAGTTTTAAAAATCAAGAATGGAAGAAAATGTCCATAATCTAGACCACATGAAAGGCCTGAAAGGTTGGGGTAGGAGGATGTAGAGTGTAAGGCTAGCATGAGCTAAATACAGCAAAAGTATCTCAAAATCAAAGAAAAAACTACAAAACAATACAAAACCCAAACCCAAAATGAAAATCTAAACAGTGAGGTGGGAAATTAATCAATAAATCAAATAACCACTTATCACCTTTGGTCCTCAAATAGTTAAAACCATTTCTAAATTGACTGCCTGGTATTTAAATAAAAACAAGACATGAGACAGCGTTTTACTACACAGTCAAGGCTAGCCTTGACTTTTCAGTAATCGACCTACCTCAGTCTCTGAATGCTAGGATTTATAAATATGTGCCACGACATCCAACTTAGAAGTAAATCTAGTCACATTTACAATGAGCAGGAACAGTTGTATTATGCAGCCCAGTTAGCCTGTGACTGACTGGATGACCCTGAAGTGCTTGCTGACGCTCTTGCTCTCCACTTCCCAAATACTGGGATTACCATGGTACACCACACCATGCCTATCCTAAGCTAATTTTTTTTTGTTTGTTGTTATTGTTTAGTACAAAGGACTCAGCACATGGTAGGCACATGTTTGCAGAGCTACCTGCCTGGCACTCTTTTAAAGTCTTGAGACAATCTGACCAAGTCCTATATTCTGGCCTTGAACTCACTGTATAATCCATATGTCTTGATCTTGCAATCCTTTTACCTCAGCCTACTAAGCAACTGGAATTACAGCTACTAGGTGCAGCTAAGTATATGATTTTGACTGCAGTCTCAAACTGGATGCTTGTCTGGAAAAAAAATACCTTCCACTTTAAGTTTTTCTTTTTCTTGGGCGGCTTGGAGTTCAAAGTTCTCCTTATTTTTGGCTTCAATTTCTTCTAATTTTCTTCTTTGTTCTTCCTTTTTTCTTCCTTCTCTTCTCTTTTCGCTTTTCTCTTTTTGCAGCCAAAGCCAGCCTTCGACTTTCTTCCCTTAACTGTTTAAAAACAACAAAACAAAACCACAACACTAGAGCGTACTTCAAATAAAAGTGGGCATATAATGCCACTTATTACAAGGCAATTAAGAAATCTTTAAATTCAAAGTCATTGGATCCAACTTATTGCTAGTGCTAGATGATACTGCAACCACACTTAAGACACTAATAGGACAGTATCTGTTAGCTCTAGAACATTTTTTAAATATCAAGCTGCAATCAAGTTTTTTTCTTTAAAAGGTTTATTTATTTATTATGTATATAGTGTATGTATGCCTGCATGCCAGAAAAGGGCACCAGATCTCTCTATAGACGGTTGTGAACCACCATGTGGTTCCTGGGAATTGAACTCAGGACTCAGGAAGAACAAGCAGCCAGTGCTCTTAACCTCTGAGCCATCTCTCCAGCCCAAGTTTTTTCTTAAATGCAAAAATAGAAGGATCTGGAGAAAGGAATTAGAAGAGAGTAATGAATAGGGATTAGGGGATCATAATTCAAGTACATTATTATTTACATGTATAAAACTGCATGACTTAAAAGACTTATTTTGTGCCGGGCGGTGGTGGCGCACGCCTTTAATCCCGGCACTTGGGAAGCAGAGGCAGGCGGATCTCTGTGAGTTCGAGGCCAGCCTGGGCTACCAAATGAGTTCCAGGAAAAGGCACAAAGCTACACAGAGAAACCCTGTCTCGAAAAACCAAAAAAAAAAAAAAAGACTATTTTGTAAATAAAACTTTTTATTTTTTATTTTTTTTTGGAAACAGCATCTCATTAAGTAGCCTTGGCTTGGCTAGAACTCATTATGTAGAATAAAAAGGCCTTAAATTCAGAAAGATCCACCTGTTTCTCGCTTCTTGAGTGTCGGAATTGAAGATATGCGCCACCACACCTGACTTATTTTTAAGCTAGATATGACTGATTATGTATACTCTAATGTCAACATTCAGCAGGCTGAGGCAGTAAGATCTTGAATTCAAGGATTGCTACGGTTACACAGTGAGTCTGATGCTGGTATAGGCTACACCATAAGTCCTGTCTTAAAAGAAAAGCCTAGGACATAGCTCAGTGATGGAATACTCACCTACCATGCACAAGGCCCCAAATTCAATCCCTATTATCATAAAAAACTAAAGAAAAGCTTATCTTATTTTAATGAGTAAATGAAAAAGACACATGATTTCTATAATCACTTATAATTTTTAAATTAGGGTTGGAGAAAGTTCAGTGGTGACAGCTTTTACTGCTCTGGCAAAAGACCTGAAATTCGTTCCAAGGACCCTTGTTTGGTGGTTCAATCACCTCTAACTTGAGCTCCAGGGGGATCCAACACATCCAGCCTCCTCAGATACTAACAGAGCCCCACGCCCACCCGTGCACAGATAGTCTTGTTTCCTGCCCATAAGCATTCTCATTTTTTAAAACAATGGCACTTAGTGTGTATATACATATATATAAAGTCACAGTATCCTACTAGTGAGACTGAGGCAAAACAGAAAGATAAGGGAGAATTTTGTTTTTGTTTTTTTCCGAGACAAGGTTTCTCTGTGTAGCTTTGTGCCTTTCCTGGATCTCGCTCTGTGAGTTCAAGGCCAGGCTGGGCTACCGAGTGAGTTCCAGGAAAAAGGCGCAAAGCTACACAGAGAAACCCTGTCTCGAAAAACAAAAACAAACAAACAAACAAACAAAAAAACAAAAAAGGTGAATAGCAGAATTTAGACCTCAAACTAATTTTCCTGCTACAATGACTATCTCTGAGACAGCCTGGTCATAAGGTAGTGAGGATGAGCTGTCGAAAGAGAGAGCACAGAAAGAGCCAGGGACTGCCCAAGTAGTTTACTGTTTAGAAAAGAAACATGTAAGCTAAGTTTGTCACTTGAAACAAACAACTTGATGAACAAGTTAGCATGTCTGTAATTCTGAGACAGTGGAGGCTGAGTCAGGATAATCTATAGTTTGAAATCAGCCTAGGATACATATATACCAAGTTCAAGGTTGGCCTGGGATCCACATCTTTCTTAAACAAAAACAAAATCATCAACCACCTAATTACTCCAAATCCAACACACACATGAAATGCTCTGAGTGACTGTGTTTCACTAGTCAATTGTGTCTTGCAGTAGATGTGGTATCTCTGATCAATTTATTGGTAATAAACTCTAGGGCTGTGGTTGAGGATTAAGAGAACTTTAACTGAAATAACACTAACTTCTAGATAGAATGTATGCTTCCTTTCAGATCCACATGATCCCTGTAATAACATTTTATTAAGATTTTTTTTTTTTTTTTTTTTTTTTGGTTTTTCGAGACAGGGTTTCTCTGTGTAGCTTTGCGCCTTTCCTGGAGCTCACTTGGTAGCCCAGGCTGGCCTCGAACTCACAGAGATCCGCCTGGCTCTGCCTCCCGAGTGCTGGGATTAAAGGCGTGCGCCACCACCGCCCGGCCATTTTATTAAGATTACAAAAAACAATGTCTACTGCCCCTGTGGTACTCAAAATCAAACTTGGTGAGTACTTGATCACTATGATAAACAATGCACACTGATAGAGAAGAACAAAGTTAAACAGCATGGACAGACTTAAGTTTAGAGGACAGACAGTGAATGATAAAATATGGTCTCCATGTACCACTGCTTCCATTACCTTTTCCAGGTCCAGTTCCTCCAGCAGTATGCTGGCATTCTTATTTGCTTCAGCAGCCTGTCTGTCTTTGGCTTGTACTATTGACTCCATGCAAAGATGACACTTCTTCAGCATCTCCTGCAATGAAAAATTTGAGACATTTCCAGCCTTAAAGGACAATTCAAATTTAGTCAGATTCCTAAAAACATGACCTTCATTACAGTACTTAAAAATGAACATTAGGCCAGGATGGGGGTGAGGGTTGTTGGGGAGGGAGTGATGTGTAGATATCAAACTATACATTTCCAAAACAACCACAAGAAAGAGCTTCCCGTTTTCAAAATACACACCCAGAAACTAACTTAAGCCTATATTTTGAGTAAAAAAATTAAACATATTACATATGCACATAGTATACAGTGTACATAAATACATGTAAGCAAGCACTCATGAGTAATATAAAATCTAAAAATAAAAAAACCATATATACCATAACAATGATAATTTTTCCTATAAATGGGGTCAATATAAATAACAAACAGATGTAAAGCATGTTCAGGAGCATTAATTTAGTGATTTCATTCTCAAAAACAACTTAAGAACAACAAAGGAATATATATTCCTTATATTACTATTAGTAAAAACATTAGCTGGGCATGGCGCCGCACACCTTAATTCCAGCAGTCAGGAGGCAGAGGCAGGCAGATCTCTAAGTTTGAGGACAGCCAGGAATATACAGAGAAACTCTGTATTGAAAAACAAAAAAACAAATGAAATTTTCAAAATATCTATTTACTCCAGATGTGGTAGTGCAATGCCTTTAATCCCAGCACTCAGGAGGCAGATGCAGGCAGATTTCTGATTTCAAGACCAGGCCAGTATACAGAGTGAGTTACAAAACAACAAGTCCTATACAGAGAAACCCTGTCTTGAAAATCCAAAATAAAACAAAATAAATTTTAGTTTAACTCAACTCCCAACAACAACAACAACAAAAACCTAATATTCAATAATGTGAACTGCCATACTCCAACTTCTTGGTATTGAAGGTTTCAAGGTATTCTTGTTCTCAGAATACATTACAAATCTAGGTAAATCCTTTAAAAGTTCATAAATATTACAGAAACAAAACTGCTCTATAGTATATTTTATTGCTCACAATGAGTTTACTGGCACGAAAACTGTATTAACCAAAAGTAATTCCGGCTCATACATAAGGTAAATTTAAATAATACGTTACCTTATCAGTGATGGTTGCTATATACCGCATGCATTCAGAATCTGATGGAAATTGATTGACTTCTTTGACCAAGTAGCGTACTACCTTCACATGACCCTAAAAACAGATATCACTGTCAGATCAAAAAAGGTGCCAACGGAGATCAATAAATCTATACACTGTCTGAAAGAACATTAACACTAGTAAATATTAAGGGCACAAATTAAAGACTTAACTGTGTATATATACTAAAAGGAAAAGCAGAGCTTTTTCTTCTAATGAGTTACAACTACATCGTTCATTTCACCTTCTCACAAAATACAGAACAATGTGGCCTAAAATTCTAAATAAATGAATAAATATCAGCATGAAGAAAAGTGAGCGAGACATCCAATGAGAAAATAGTCTACAAACGTCAACCTTTCCCCTGCTCTCATTTGTTTTTTAATTCTAAGTAGTAAAAGTAAAAATAATTGCCAGGCTTGGTGTCACATGCCTTTAATCCCCAGCAGAGAGGCAGGGGGACTACTGTGAGTTCAAGGCCAGTCTGGCTGGCATATCAAGTCTAGGACAGCCAGAACTACAGTGTATGCCACTGCCTCAAAAAGAAAAAGAAAAAGGTAAAAACTATTTCCAAACAGGTGTGATGGCCCATACCTATAATCCCAGTACAAAAGGTCCAAGATAGCCTAAACTACACAGAGAGAAACCACATACACACACACACACACTCAAACACACACAAAACTGTTGTTTATACTTATGATTACAAGCTGCTATCCTTTTAGATAATAAGGATATTAAGTCTTTGTATAGAGGTTTGCACATGTGTGTATATATGTGCATACTTCTACACACATGCATGTATTTCTGTCATGCGTGGATTCAGTTATCTTCTTCCACCTCTATGTGGGTTTGGGGAACCAAACTCAAGTTGCCGGTCTTGCATGGCAAATACCTTTACCTGATAAGCCTTTTGCCCCTCTTTTTTGAGACAGCATCTCATTTTGTAGTCCTAACTGTTTTGGAAGTCACTACAGATAGACCAGTCTGTCTTTTAGCACATCTCTGTAAGCTTCTTTCTCCCCAGTGCTGAAATTAAGGTACTCACTATGTCGAGGCGAGTATTGAACCTGTTCTGTGAGGCACTACCCCAGCCTCCAAAAGGCTGGAATTACAGGTGTGAGAAAATTGGGCTCTTTACCTTTAATCTGTATTTATCTGTTTGATCTTTTAAAGGCTTTAAATGAATACTTACAGTCCGTAAAATACTTCTATGCACAAACTCATATAACACCTCCCCATTAGCATTCATTTAAAAGAAACAGGGAGAGAAGGAATATAGGTAGCCAAGCTGTATACTTGGTAATCTATTCCTGTAACTCTGGTACTTGTAAAAACAAACAAAAAATGACAAAAATAAGAAAGGACTGCAATAGGATTATAGAACTTCTAAAACCTCTATATGAAATCTAACAAAATGGGAACAGTTTGTGACAGCGAGATTTAAACTACCCAAAAAACGAATAACTAGAAAAAGAGGAGGGACATGAGCATTCTAGTTGATGACAGAGGTCAGCAGATAGGAGGTAACACAAAGATCAAGCAACAACATGATTCTTCCATTAGGGATTCACAATGGAAGGTGAGATCTACAAGACAGTACATTGTGGTGGCTTTGAAGAGCAAACCAGTCAAGAGAATACTAACACAGTGGAGTGTGGTGATATATTGTGTGCCCTAATAAACTTATGTGGGGATCAGAGGACAGAGCCAGTCACTAGAATAGACACAGAGGCCAGACAGTGGTGGCACACATCCTTAATACTATCACTTGGAAGGGAGAGATCCAGTCTGGATCTTTGTGAGTTCAAGGCCACACTGGGAACAAAGTCAGGCAGTGGTGGCACACGCCTTTAATCCCAGCACTTGAGATCTCATGCCTTTGCTTGAAAAGCACACACGCCTTTAATCCCAGGAAGGATGGCTAGATGGAGACAGGAATTAAGCAGCAGTTCAACTGAGACCCTCTGGGTTGAGGACTGAGAGGCTTTCAGTCTGAGGATTCGTGGAAACAGGATCAGTTGAGGAATTAGTGAGGTAAGTTTGGCTATGCCTTGTTTCTCCTCTGACCTTTCAGCTTTCACCCCGATATCTGGCTCCGGATTTTTTCTATTAATAAGACCGTTTAGCAATGCATGTTACAGTGGAGAGGGAAGGAAGGTTAACTTGGTGATTCAGCCAATATACTTAGAGAAGAAGACACTAGGAAAGAGTAGACTTGAATGTGAAAGGGAAAAAGTAAGTGACTGTGCAGTACATAAGAATCAGCGCCGGGCGGTGGTGTCGCACGCCTTTAGTCCCAGCACTAGGGAGGCAGAGGCAGGCGGATCTCTTGTGAGTTCGAGGCCAGCCTGGTCTACCCAAGTGAGTTCCAGGAAAGGCGCAAAACTGCACAGAGAAACCCTGTCTCGAAAAACCAAAAAAAAAAAAAAAAAAAAAAAAATCAGCAAAGTGACTGGGCTGCAGTGGGGCATGCCTTTAATTCCAGCACTCGGAGGCAGAGGCAGGAGGATCTCTGTGAGTTTGAGGTCAGCCTCAGGTACAGAGTAAGATCCAGGACAGGCACCAAAACTACACAGAGCAGAGAAACCCTGTCTCAAAAAACTGAAAAAAAAAAAAAAAAATTAAAAAAAAAAATCAGCAATGTGAAGTAAAGAACAAGAGTCAGTAATTGGGAGTGCTGGGTGTGGTGGTATATACCTTTAGTTCCAGCACAGGAAGACCCTGTCTGGGGAGGGGGAGCAGAGGAGAAAGAAAAGGAAAAAAAATGAAAAGAAAAAGCTAAACCCCAACCATCATCAACAACAAAATAAGATCAAGAGTCAGAAAGAATGAGAGAAAGATGATGTCTTGAAACTTATGTACTAAAAATAGTCCATGCATTAGTATCTACAAAGTACTTTTATGAATGCTAGGTTTTTGTGGTGTTAAAATTAAGTCCACTGCATCATGCACACCAGACAAGTACTCTCTCGTTAAGCTATATCCCGAATAAGGGATTTTTTAAAAGTAATACAATCTAAAATGCTTCAAATCAATTTTTTAAAAATACAATTTATATAGATGTGTCTCTACCAGAAAGGCTGAAGCAGAGTGTCTGAAGTTCAAGCCCTATCTTAAACTCTATTATTTTTAAATTATTTATTTTGTCTGCCTGCATGTCTATGTGAGGGTATCAGATCTTGGAGTTACAGACAGTTGTTAGCTGCCATGTGGGTGCTGGGAATTGAACTCAGGTCCCTCCTGAAGAGCAGTCGGTGCTCTTAACCACTGAGCCATCTCTCCAGCCCCCCAAGCTCTATCTTATATAGTAAGATTCAAGCCAGCTTATGACAAAACATACTCTTTTTTTTTTTTTTTTTGAGCTGAGGATTGAACCCAGGGCCTTGAAGTGCTCTAACACTGAGCTAAATCCCCAACCCAAAACTGTATCTCAAAGTAAACAAATGTAGTTCCTGAAATAATGATCTTGTTTTTCTAAGAAACAAATTGGGCTAAAACCATTAAGTTATCAGTGGTATATTTTAAAGCAAATGATTTCATCAAAACACACACAGCTCTGTGCAATAGCACTACGTAGAGAAAAGGCTGCTTTTGCTTCATTAAAATTCTAACTTTAGTGAGGTTTTCACTGATTTTTTCCCCCTAATATTTAAAACCAACAATTAAGGCCATGCTCATTGTGTGTACCTTTAGTCCTAGTACTCCAGAGGCAGAGGCAAGCCTACGAGTTCAAGGCCAACCTGGTATAAGAGCATGTTCCAAGCCAGTCAAAGCTACACAGTGAGATCCTGTCTTAAAGCCAAACTAAAACACAAGACAAAACACTGAAACCAAGCAACAACCAAACAACCCCAATAAACAAATAAATAAAATCAATGATAAAATAAAACTTAGTTTATTTTACAATGGTAATGTAAAGCATCTAAATATTAATATTATAACTAGATTTTGAATGTGCAACTTAGAATATCTGTGCAGTTTGAATGTAATTGGTCCCCATAAACCCATAGGGAGTGACACTATTAGGAGGTGTGGTCTTGTTAGAGGAAGTGTGTCACCTTGGAGGTGGGCTTTGAAGTTTCATATATGTTCAAGCCATACCCAGTGTCACAGTTCACTTCCTGTTGCCTGCAGATAAAGATGCAGAATTCTCAGCTCCTTCTCCCAGCACCAACCATGTCTGCCTGCATACCATCATGTTCCACCACGATGACTATGGACTGAACCTCTGAACTGTAAGCAAGCCAATTAAATGTTTTCCTTTATAAGAGTTGCCATGGTCATGGTATCTCTTCACAGCAATAGAAACCCCAATAAACTCTCTGTTTTACTTATTACTAAGTATGCATATACCCATGACTTATGAATGTGGGTGCCTATGTCAAGGCATGCATGTAGAGGTTAGAGGACAACTTTGTGGAGTTGGTTTTCTTTTTACCATTATGTAAGCTCCAGGATTCACTCGCAAGTTGCCAGGCTTGCATGTCAGGCACCTTTACCCACTGGATCATCTGGCTGGCCAGTCTAGATTATCTTCTTACAAGTATCCTTAGTTTTGATGTCTAGTATAAATCACATTCACAGCATTTCTGAAATACTAGATCTATTTGGTTTGCCAGTAGAGCATTTCATTTGCACATAGTATTATTGCTTTCATCAAAGCTATTACGTCATAAAAATAAGTCTAGAACAATCACTATCCAAGCTCTCCCTAGCACAGACCACCATGTGCAATGCAAGTGAATGAGGATGAGATGTGCTACCTTTCTAAATGCAGCCATGAGAGGTGTTATCTTGCGGTTATCTGCTGCATCTACATCTGCACCTGCTTGCACCAATAGCTGAACCACATCTAGGTGTCCACCATTTGCTGCTAGCCACAGCGGAGTGTTCCCCTTCTTGTTACGCACATCGATATGAGCTCCCTGGAAATGAATGACAGACAGCACTTTCTTACTAGCAAAAAAAAAAAAAATCAACTGTGAAAATTTAAAGAGGAAAATAAATACTCAAGGATGAATGGATTTTTAAAGAATTGTATCACAGAGAATTTCTAACTATCAAATTAAATATCCATGTGTTCAATATATGCTTCCCTTACTTTAAAAATGACTATATAACTCTAAATTCTGCAAATAAATAAATATTATCTTGGAGACAAACAGTATCCTATGAGGCAATACCCATCTCAGATTATTTGTATCCATGTATTTACAGTACATAGAGGAAAAAAAAAAAACCAACTTTAGGGTCCTGCTAACATCAAGGTAGGTAAGACTCACGGTACTGTTAATAACAGTTAAGAATACTCAGAACCAAATATGTAGGATGCCACACAAAGGTCTTTAAGATTTTATTTGTTTTATTTATTAAGATAGGGTCTCTTACATAACCCTGGCTGTCCTGGAATTCACTATGTAGACCAGGCCAGTCTCTAAATCACAGATATCCACCTGCCTCTGTCTCCCAAGAGCTGGAATTAAAGGTGTGTGCCACTATAGCTAGCTGGTCTTTGACAAGCATTTTTCTTGAAACCTGGCAGGAAGCTTCTAGCAACTCCCCTTCACCTTGTCTGATACTGAATAGTTACTGTCAACTAAAACAGTGTAAGAGTGAGGAAAATGTAAGTTACAGAAGTAATTACATTTGATTGTTTACACAGTGACACTGCCCAGAGAATTCTAACATTTACATAGGATACGTTCATAACATACCTGCCAATGAGAAGTTCACAAAATTTATAAATGCCCTTTATCTGCGGCTATGGTTAAAGCTGTATCTCTTGAGGAGGGCACTGGAGGGCATTAACATCAGCACCTTTATCCAAAAGAACTCGGCCCACCTCTGCATACCCACCAGAGGCCGCTTCCATTAGTGGTGTGAGGCCAGTCTAGGTTTAATGGAAAATAAATAAATGAAAAAAAAAAAACAATAAAAAAAAAAAAAACTATGGAAGAGACCAGAAATAGCCAAAATGTTAACAATCTGAGGAGCAATATGATATAGTTTCTACAGATTCATAAATTTATACTGACAGTTGTTTGAGGTATATTTAATAAAAAATTAATTTTACCTAAAATCAGTATGGGAAAAAGGATTTGAATGAGATCCAAGTCCAATGATATGAATGACACTACATGTTTCCTGTCCTTTCAAAATTGCATTGTTTTCAGCTATTGAACCTATCAATAATGCCTATAAAAATGTATGCGCAAGTATTTTCCTAAGTGAATTTTAACTATATATAGTAGACTAATGTAATAAAGTAATAAAACCGTAACTTCTACAATAAACCTGTTTTTCCATTTCTAAAATGATTTCTCAGGTATTTTGTTATCATAACAAAGATCTGACAAAGTTCCAGCATCTTCCTTACCTTAGCTCTGTGTTCAACGTTTGCTTTTCTATCAAGCAGAAGACTAACCACTTCCGTTCTTCCTTGGAAGCAGGCTAAGGTAAGGGCAGTGTTCCGATTGGTTTCTATCTGGGCGTTTATGTCAGAGCCCATGTCTAAGAGGAGCTTAACTGCAGCTGTGTGCCCATTCATAGCTGCTAACATCAGTGGAGAAATGCCCAGTTTGCTACCAGTTCTGGGGGGAACAATATGGGGAAACAAAAGCAAACTTTTATCACAGCAGAGATACAGCAATGACTAAAAGAAACTTTGAATATAAAATTCTGTTTTTTGAGAAAAGAGTATCCTGTAGTCCAGGCTTGCTTCTAACTGGCCATTGGTGGCTAAGAATGATCCTGAATTCATGATCAACCTCCCAAGCACTTCAATTATAGCAGTGGACCACCTACCAAGTCTGGCTGAAACTCTTTGTTTCTGTAGGATTATTTAAAATTTTAACTATATTTCTCAGACCTTGAATCTTCTGAGATACTACTAAAACTTTCTCAGAGACCTACAAGCTAGGGCGTGAATTCTCCATCCTATGATGAAGCAAATATTTGACTATTTAATAAACACTAGGAAAGATATTGCCATTAGTTCCCTAAGAAACAGTAGTTTGCATTTTTCAGTTACATAAAACATTTTAAATTCTCAACTTAAATTTTTAAAATTAATAAAAGTTTTTATAACACTAAAATAACATTTCCAAATATCTACAGCACAATATTCTTAATAACATGTCTACTTGTCTACATGTCTTAATAACATGTCTAACTTGCCTCGAATTGATCTCGGCTCCTGCATTTAGCAGTATTTTGATGATGTTCACATAGCCACCAGAAGCAGCCAGGCTTAGAGGTGTGTAATCAGAAACATTCCTGTGTTCTTTATTTGCCCCGAGCTAACAACAACTCCACCACCTGGTAGGAAAAAAAAAAGGTAAGAAATATGCTTTCTAAAGTCAAGACAATTTCAAAGGTATATTTGTCATTTTTTCTCTGGTATGTAACAAAATGAGATTCTTTCATCTTTACAGCCTTAGACAATAAGGTTTTTTTTAAGTCAACAGAGAGCTCTCAAGCTGAAAAAAAAAAAAAAAGCTTAGAAATCTAATGAATGTTCACAGAAGATTCAGACCTCAGATGTTGTGGCAGGCTATTCAGAAATGAATATTTTTTTTTTTTATCACTTTTACCATATAGTTACAAGGAAAGCATTAGATAAGATTTATTTTATATGTACATATGAATGCATTAAAATTTTATATTTTATTTTCATTAAAAATTTTCCACCCATTTTACACACCAATCAAAGATCTCCCTCTTCCCTCCTCCCATCCTACCCCCCATTCCTCCCCACAAGAAGGCAAGGCCTCCCATGGGGAGGCACATCCAGTAGAGGCAAGTACAAGGCCCTCTCCTGCCTCAAGGCTGCTGGAGGTGTCCCATCATAGGCAGTGGGCTCAAAAAAGCCTGCTCATGCCAGGGAGAGATTCTGATTCTACTGCCAGGGGCCCCCCAAGCAGATCAGGCTACACAACTGTCTGATCATGAATGCATTAAAATTTTAAAATCTTCAATCACCCCCACTCCCAGACAGGGTCTCAAATATGTAAATAAGGCTGGTGGCAAACTCCAAGATCTGACTACCTCCCTCCCAAGGCACTAGGATTAATGGTGTGTGTCACAACATCTGGCAATCAGTATTTTTTTTGCTATTAAACTAACAGAAGAGTTGAAATGTTTTTCCATGTTTTAACTACCTTAACAACCTTAATAATATTTTGTGCCTGTGGGCACAGCATTAAATCTTACCCGGTAAAAGAATCTTGGTGCATAATTTTTTAAGACACTATCAGACTGATCCAAAGAACAGCTGTACTAGTTATACCTCACCAACAGTGCAGGAGTTCTGGCTGATTCTACTTCTCAAGACCATTTCTCTGAGAGCTAAATTACTTCGCATTAAGTGCTTTTTGGCCACTCAGAGATAAACCAGTTAAAACTCCTTATTTGTTTAGATAAAGCTATAGGTTACTTTCATTAAAGCTAGCCATACTAAGTGGCTTTACTTTTTAATTTATTATAAATCTGTATGCATGCAGGCCCATATGGAATGCGGTGGGAAGGTAGAGGACAACGTTCACAAGTTAGCTATCACCATCCACCTCACCAAGGCAGTCTCTTGTGTACTTTGACACAAGGAGCCACCTACCTTACTTGTTTTTTTCCCCTCTTCTTACATTTATTAATTAGCCATGTGTATAGAAAATCAAAGTCAGACTGTCAGGCTAGGTGGCACAATTATCTCTACATGCTGGACCATCTGTTGGCCTATTTTGTATTGTTTGTTGAATGGCAGTGTCTTACTATACAGTCATGACTGACCTTGATAGAGGACAAGCTTGCAACAATCCTTCTGCCTTTGACTCCCAAGTACGGGGGCATTGGCACAAGCCAGTAACAGGAATGAGCTAGCATATCTGTTTTAAATGGCTTGAGTGTTTTTATAGCATCTGTCACATAATAAAGTCAAAATAAATGCTTACAAATTTCATTTTTTTCTAAATTTATTATGTAATTTTATGTTGAATTGATTTTCCCAATCATACCAATTATTTCTCTATACCTGTTTTAATGACACCAAATGAAAGCAATGTGTTTATAGGTAAAGTTTTGTAGCAGAAAGGAAAATCTTAAGTTGTCACGGCTTGGTTAGTTTCTTGTGGGGTCAAGGATGATGAAACCCTTAAAATATGCTGGACAATCATATTTACTAATGACTATTATCTCCAGCCCACCTATTTTATTTTAGTTATGAATAACTCACAAAAGTGGGGCTTAGTGTTTTTAAATAAGGATGTTACTGTATTTCTTTGATTTAAAACTAAAATATTTGATATGAGCTCAGGACCTCTGGGAGAGCAGCCAGTGCTCTTTCTTGAGCCATCTCCCCAGCCCCGTGACTAAAAATTTAAAATTGTATTTTGCCTCAAAAATTTCTCTCATCAAGTTTTAATCTGGAATCAGTAGGAACCTAATGTGGTGATTTTAATAGAATGGTCCCCAACAGGCTCATATATTTGAATGCTTGGCCATGATGAGTGGTGTTATTTGAGAGGAGTTAGAAGGTGTGGCCTTGTTGGATAAAGTGTGTCGCTGGGGGTGGGCTTTGAGGTTTCAGAAGCCCAGAATCTCTTCTTCTTGCTGCCTCTCCAGCACTAGGTCTGCCTGCATGCCATTATGCTCCTGCTGTGACCATAAAACTAAATTTCTGAAACTGTAAGCAAGCCTACAATTAAATGCTTTTTTTTTTTATAAGAGCTGCTGTGGTCATGATGTCTCTTCACAGCAATAGAACAGTGATTAAGAAAGAAGTTTTTTTTTTTTTTTTTTTTTTCTTGTTGAGGGCACTGTCTCCCTGGCTGGACTGGAGCTCTCTATGAAGAACAAGTTGGTCTCCAACTAAGAGAGAGATCCGTCTGCCTCCGCCTACAGAATGCAGAGATTAAAAGCATGGGCTAACACACCCTGCTAATTTTTTAAGACCCTCTCCACCTCCACTGTGAATTACAAATGAAACCCAGAAGGAAGAAGCAATACACCAGAACAGGGGCTGCTATCATCACAAGCATGAACCTTTGTATATACTCTATCAGCAAGGGGAAAAAGCCATAGAAGTAGCCTAAATAAAAAGCTACCAAAAAAACACTCCATGTGTGTATCATGCTTTATTTTTAATCTATAATACAAAAGAGTATACTACCTTTTATGTATTTGTGCCATTTTTTACTACATTTCTCACTCTTGGATAGGAATTCTAAACATTTCTTTTACTAGTTTGCTTTGAAAAACCTAGCGAGCTTATCTGATTAGTTAGAAGGAAGGGATAGGGAAAAAGATGAATTTTTAAGACTGTTTTGATTTTTATTGTGTGTTATATGGGACCAAATACCACAGTGAACATGTGGGGATCAAAGGACTACTTTATAAAGTCCTTTCCCTCATTCCATGTGGAGCTCCTGAGTTGTTAGGCTTGTTCAACAAGCCCTTTCCCAGCTGAACAGGAAACTAACATAGATGACAGAGTGACTTCTAAAACTAGTCTAACTAGCTAACCATTAAATGCTATCAGACACAAAACTGATTGCACGGTTCGATTTTCTTGTGCCTATATGATCAACTCCTATCCTCTGGTCTGTTTGAAGAAGAGGAAGGATGAGTAGACATAAGCACTGCACATCTCATCTGGAATGGCTTCATCTTTCTCTTAACACAAATGTAATACACAGGATTCTTACGGCAGGAAACTATTTTCAGATGAACAGGACTGTATACATTATATGACTTTTGTTGGAATATTATACTAACCCTATTCTTGCTAATATGTAGTAATGTGAGTTACTTTGATAAGTCTAATGGGCAAAATGTTCATATATGGAAAACAAATACATGAGTACATATTTGCTAAACAGAAAGAGAAATTACACTAAGAGGAAATGTTACCTCCTGTCTGCCCCCTGAACATGCCAAGGACAGTGGTGTATCCTTGGTTCTTTCTGATTGGGCTTCAATGTCTGCACCATTATCCAGCAATATTTCTACAACCCCAACATGACCAGCTGTAGCAGCCAAGATGAGTGGAGTAAAACCTAGGGGAAAAAAATCTGCTTACAACATGCTAAGCAAAGAAACAGTAACAATTGCTTTCCAATATACCAAACACCAATATGTGGCTATAAACTAATTATTTCTAGAGTCATACTTCCCACAAACCTTGCATGAAGTAAAACCAACAAAAATAAGGGCTACCTTTCTTGTCTCGGTGTTCAATACTAGCTCCTCTTTCCAGTAGTGTTTGTACCAGTTCCTCGTGGCCACCAGCACAGGCAAGCGTTAGTGCAGTATCATGATTACTCTCGGTCTGTGAAGAGAAGGAAAGAGAAGCCGTTAGGTTTAATTAGTTTATTTAAATAACTTTCCAGTGTTAATGTCAAAAACACAGATACATATGTGCTCCTCTATTACATCAAGACACCAAGCTATGTGGCCCAAGCTTAGCTAGAATGCACCATCTTCCTGCCTCAGGCCTCCTTCCTGAGTGCATGCCACCAGGCTTATAAGAAGCATTTGTATGGTATATGGTTTACTGCCGACCCTTACACCAATAAGAAGCCAATTCATAGTTTGTTTTTTCCTTTGTCTTTTTTGGTGGTGGTAGTTCTGAAACTTCCTAGCTTAGGACTGCCTTAGCTGAGGATGACCTTGAACTGTTTGTTCCTCATTGCCACACCACTAGAGCACTGAAAACACAAGCCTATTCCATATGCCTAGCTTCAGTGACCTTTCTAGGCTAGAGTTACACATAACACTCAAACTTTATAAGCAATTATTAATGGCACCAAAGGATAAAAGAATGGGCTTCTATCATATGCTAATTTCAAGCATAAAATTGATAAAAGATAGTGTGAATTCAATTTTGCTGCCATATATTAACAGAGTAACAGATTAGATTTATGTTTCTATTTCAAATAACTTTGTTTACATTTTTGAGATAGAATCTCACTGTACCTCAGGCTGGCCTTGAACTTGTATTGTTCCTTCAACCTCTACCTCTATTGCTTTTTTTTTTTTTTGAGAGACAAGATCTTTTTCTCCCTCTCTCTCTTAAAGATTTATTTATTATTATGTATATAGTGTTCTGCCTGCCTACACTCCAGAAGAGGGCACCAGATCTCATTGCAGATGGTTGTGAGCCACCATGTGTTTGCTGGGAATTGAACTCAGGACCTCTGGAAGAATAAAGCAGTGCTCTTAACCTCTGAGCCATCTCCCCAGCCCCCTCTATTGCTATTATAAGCATGTGTCACCATGCCTGACCTAATACATTCACGCTCTCATTCTCTCTCTCTCTCTCTCTCTCTCTCTCTCTCTCTCTCTCTCTCTCTGAAAATGTGTGTTAACAGGCAGTACAGAACAGTGATTCCTAAGGACAAAAACATAGGAATGCAAATGTAGGAATAGCAGGTGCCCAGCCTAGCTGAGGACAGAGTTTAAAGAGGAAGGACTACAGAGCATTCTGGAGATGAGCAGAGAATCCCTCTGGTGTCTTCAGCTGATGTTCACCAGCCCATGTACATGAGGAAATTATCAGAGGGCAAAAAACAGACCAGGTACAACACCAAGAGCAGGAACACGGGGCCAGGGATACAAGTCCTACCAGCTAGAGCAAAAAAAAAAAAACGTTTACAACATGCAGAAAATCAATAGAATCTTCTGTATACAGACCAAATTAGTTGTGCTGGACCCATAAAAATCACACTGAAATTTTTTTATTTAGCCTTAAATTTAAAAAATTGTGTGCTGAGCATAGTTTTGAAAACCCTTAATCCCAGCACTCAGGAGGCAGAGGCAGGAGGATCTCTGAGTTTTTGGCCAGCCTGGTCTACAAAGCCAGTTCCAGGGCAGCCAGGGCTACTACACAGAGAAACCCAGCCTCAAACCAAAAAACAACCTGAAAACAAATAATAAACCATTGTTTTCAGTAACTTGGCTGTGTTTAAAAATAAAGGCCCCAAATTCTTTAAGGACTAAAACATCGGATACACTATGTTTTGAAAACTACTCAAGATTGTAATTGTGATATGATGCTGCAGAGCTGAACTTCTCGAGTAATATATGACTAGCATGGCTAGTGGGGTGCTTCTTTTGGAGAGGGGTCCCACTATAAAGCTCAGGAGGGTGGGTCTCTCACTCCTTCAGATAGTTACGGGTACTGGGAATGCATGAGAACATGGCCCTGCCTGGCTTTTGAGACAGACTCCCACTACACAGCTCTGGCTGACCTGAAGCACTTTATGTAGTCCAGGTTGACTTTACACTCAGAAATCTGCCTGCTTCCATTTTAAAATTATTTTTAAGTTAATAAATAGATAGTCTGAGAAAATGAACATGTGAATGTGTTTTTCAACTATGTAGCAAAATTTAAATATAAATAAAAGTATTTCCAATATAAACTCATATTAAAATTGAGAAGTACTGTACCAAACAAGCTGACAGAACTCTGTGGGAAAAGCCACTGTAAAAAGGGACTTTGAATACTAAAACCATTCTTAGTTAAAGCAAAATGATGGGATCACTATTAACTACAAACTCAACATATACACCAATTTTCAAGACGTAACCTATGACATAAAATTTCGGGGAAAAAAAAACAGCTTTATGACTCATTCCTTTTATAGTGGGGTTCCTTGCTTTCTTTTTTTTGATTTTGAGCCTGGGTCTCTGCAATCCTGTCTTGGAGCTCTCTATGTACACCAAGCTGGCCTTGAATTAATAGAGATCCACCTGCTTCTGCCCCTGCCTCTGCAGGTATTAGGGTGAGTTTCCTTCTTTGGGGTAGGGAGAGGTCTCACTCTGAAGCCTTGACTACCCTAGAACTTCCTATGTAGACCATAGAGGTCCACCTGCCTCCTGAGTACTGAGATTAAAGGAGTGTGACATCATACTCTGCTCTTTTTACTTTTTAATGTGGTAACTAAAACTGTTCTAAAACATGCCTCTATTTTTCCTTTGTGGTTTGTTTTGAAATCTGTCTCACTATGTAGCTGCAGCTGGCCTGGAAACTCAATCCCACCTGAACTTACTGAGAGTACAAGTATCGGGCAAACTCTATTGTTCTCTTTGATAATATGTTTATATCTCTATTACAATCCACACCATTTTCTTTGTCTTCAGAAGACTTAAAAAAAAAAAAAACCAAAAACCAAAAATCTTTCTTTTTTGAGATAGGCTCATACTATATAGATCAGGTGGGCCTTGAGAGGTCCACCTGCCTCTGCCTCTCAAGCACTGAGATGAAATATTTGGTGCACCATGGCCAGCCCACTAAACTTTTGAAAACCTAATGAACATGTACTATATTTTCATTCTCAACCTACCATTTAATATTTTGTCCAGAATACATTAACTGAATGTTGAATGAATGACAACAGCTGTAAACCTTCACATATTCAAAGACTATTAACAGGCTTAAATATTTATAGTGTTCTTATACAGTAATATTTACATAATACAAGTCATACCCTCCCAATAACTGTAAAAGCCAAACTCCATTACAAAAAACTAAAATCAAGACAAAAAGTGAAACTGATCAAGAGTCAAGAAATGAGAAAAAGCCTACTAGTCAGTGATGGAGAGGGAGCCGCACTAGCTGCTCTGCAGAAGAGCCACTGACTGCAGAGATCAGGGATGGCCACAAGGGAGAGATGCACCAACTACAACAATGGAGAAGGACATGAAACTTCAATGAGTGACAGTTCTGTGCTTCAACATATGATCTTCATTTCAAGTTTTTATTTTGAAAAAGGAATGAAAAGAAACCTTGTCTGATTTTAGAAAAAGGCAACCAATGCTCAGAGAAACAATTTCTGATGGGCACACTGAACTGGTAACTACTAGAGATGGGCTTTCAAAGACCAAGAAGGACATTTCAGACAGCAAACTCCTCCAACTGCATCCCAAAGCCTATCTAACATAGTCTGCGTGAGGCTGTTAAACACCCACGTCCTGTGTCCTCTCTGTTAACTGTATGTAGTCCACCAATAGATTTTGGTTTAAAAGTTTTAAAAATTCTTTGAGACTAAAGGGTAAATTTATATATTCATGTCTAACTGAAAGACACAAAAATATACAAAATTTGAAAAAGACAACAATGAAAAAATTTCAAGTGATCAATAATATATAGTGTCCCTCATTTCAAAGCATAAATTAAGCTAATATTAATTTTAAGCATCATTTTTCCCAAGTGCTCTATTCCAGAATCTCAGGTTTACAAAGTAAATATGGGTCTTTCTACAGGATCTAGTTAAATACTGTACAGAGTCGATTTGAAATTAAGTTCAAACTATTTTTAAAAAGCTTATTAAACTATACATTTTGAGAAGTGAAAAAAAATTTAAAGCTGAGCAAAGAGAGCTGTTAAATTCTTTAAGGAACTAAAGTTAGTTACAAAAACGAGAAGGTCCACTCCATTTTCATATTGTGAAGAACAAAAACAAAACTTTTTTTTGTTATTTATTTTTATTTTTAGGTTTTCCGAGACAGGTTTTCTCTGTGTAGCTTTGCACCTGTCCTGGAACTCACAGGTAGGCTTTGCCTCCCGAGTGCTGGGATTAAAGTCGTGTGCCACCACCGCCCAGCTTGAAACAAATATTTTTAAGATAACATGAGAACTTAAAGTTCAGAAAGATTGCTTCTATTCCCCAAACAGTAACATAATTCCAAATTGATAGTACCTGGCTTTACAACCCATAAGTAAAAATAACTGAAATAGTTTGATATATTAACAATGACTGACAGTGAACAGAAATAATTAAGTGTCAGAGAGGGAAAAGTACAGGAAGGATCCTTTAGGACTTAACATCACACACTGGCCAAGCAGTTACTTTCTTCCTTATCAAGTACCCAAAGTAAAAGTCTCAAACATGGAAAGAAAAGGGGATTGGGAGGAACGGGTGTGTGTAAAAAAAAAAAAAAAAAAAAAAAAAAAAAAAAAAAAAAAAAAAAAAAAAAAAAAAATGTATGTATGATTTATAAAACAGGGCAGGGTGGCGACACTCAGATTGAATGTGAGTATGGGGTGAATCTGAGTTTGAGGCCAGCCTGTCTACACAGGTGAGACAGCCAAGGTTATACAGTGAGAAACCGTCTCAAAAACAATCAATCAAACAAATACCTTATGAATTATTTACAAGAATTAAGTGAGAGAAGAAATGTGCAGGTAACATTATGGCCATACATGTGATATAATGCAAAGGATCAAGAATATGTGAGAGTGCTGTACAAAATGAAACCTTTAATGAGCTAATTATTGCACAGGTTGAAAAACTCTTATAGGAAATACATTTGTTATTATTAAATTAATTATGTTTAAAACCAGGCAAGACTGAAATAGCTCAACATTTTTATATACCTACAAAAAAAAATCTTTACAATTTCAAATATTTCATCTTTTTATACTGCCAGATTATGTGTAAGTTTAAGGAATAAACTAACATTTCAGGATATCAAATAAATGAAAATAATCAGTAAAACTAAACTTAGTAAGTTTTCTAAAAGTAGTTCATATGAAGCAGCAGTTGAATGCATATCACTTTTCTATGAGACAGTGTCATTATGAATGTAGGCTGCCCTCAGGACCTCTCTGTCTTGAGTGCTGAAGAGGCCAAAAAAGGTATGAATTCTCCTGGAATCTGAGTTAGAGGCAGTTTGTGAGGGCCATGTGGGTGCTGGAAACCAGCTTAAACTCTGAACCATCTCTCCAACTGCTATAAGCTACAATTTGAAAGGAAACAACTTTTTATTTTGAGGCAGGGTCTTGTTATACATGCCAGGCTAGTTAGCTTCCAACTCCCTGTCCTCCAGCCTCAGACTTCCAAATGCTGGGATTATAGGCACATGAACATACCCAGAACATAGAAGGCCTTAATGTATATTACACGTAATTCTTCACTTCCTCAATTATTTACTATATCATTACAGTGAAACTTTTCTCTAGACTCTAAACCTGGTAAGAATGTAGAAAACATCTAACTAACATTTACATGATTGAAGGTCAAACACGGTCTCACATACTTCCCAATCTTGTTTGACTTTTTAGGAGTTGGGGAGGCAGTATTCAGGCAGTCTCACTCTGTAGTCCACTTAAGATAATTCTCCTATTTCAACCTTCTAAGTTTTAGGCTCACAGGGATGAACTGCTATGCCTAAATATAATTTACATTTAGCTATAATTTAAGTCTTGATGTATGAGAAGTTAAACTTAATAGCTCATGTAACCCAGGCTAATCTCAAATATGCTATGTACCAATGGATGACACTGAACTTTTAGTTTTCCTCACTCAACCTGTATGCTGGCATTAGAGGTACCAACAAACATATCAGGTTTTATATGGTGCTGAGGAATCATACCCAGGATTCCGTGTATGCTACATGCAAGCACTCTACCAACTGAGCCACATTCCCAGCCCACACCAACAATAATAATAATAATAACAATAATAAGGGATGGAAATAATGTATAACTAACTTTTTATTCGTTTTTCTCACATTACTACTTCTAATTTTAAGAAAAGCTCATAACAGTTTGAGAATAACAAAGCTAAGAGGCTTACACAAGTGTTAAAACACCATAAACAAAATAACTAGTCCTCTCCTATAGTTACTTAATGCTTATGAGAGTCAATCAAATTTCATAAAATCAAAAAAAAAATTAATTCAGGGGTACCCAAGTTTAATCTCCATCTTATTTACTGCTTCATGAAACCTTTTGCTCAGTTTATGCTAGGGATCAAATATACCGCTTCACCTCTGAATAACATCAACAGAATCAGACTCTATCCCATTAGAAAGTGTTTAATCTCTCACAGGAGCTCGACACTCTATTTTACAGTTTTTTTTTTTTTTTTTTTTTTTTTTTTTTTTTTGGATTTTGAGACTTTTCAGTATTTCATTTGTGTGTTCCAGCAAAGTCTGGTCATACAAACAAAAATATTCACGACATCAGAGTCCATGGGATTTTTATTCTAGTATCAAATATTTTTAGAAGAATGTGCCAAAAAAAAAAAAAGAAAAAAAGAAAAGGATTCTTAAAAAAGTTTATTGAAGTATCTGCTTGACACAGAAGCAAATTCCTTAAATTAACTTCAATAATTAAGTCAAGAAGAAGTGTCATAATTATAATTTTGGCTGTTTTTTCCCACCAGATTAAAAAAATTTTCTGTATTTAGATAACCACTCAAACTTAACTCATGTTAGACAAAAATGCAACAGAAGTTTTAAAAAGCCTCAAAATAGGAACCAGATAATAAAATTTTTTATATTCATGTATTTTAGGCCTCCATGCTTTGCTTTGCCTACATTTATGTGCACCACATGCATGCCTGGTGCCCTTAGAGGCCAGAGGAGAACTGGATCATCTGGAACCAGAGTTAAGGATAGTTGTCAATGACCATGTGGGCGTAAGAACTGAACCCTTGTAAGAGCAACAGGTGTTCTTAACTGCTGAGCCATATTTCTAAGGAGCCATAGTGAAATCTTTATATGTAAACAAAAGTCTATTTTAATTTATGTAAATTCTCAGTTAACTTACAGGATTGTTGGTTAAACAGTAACATGAGTGAATTGCATCATCAGTAACTTAATTCAGTAAAATCACATTCAAACTTGGACACATAGTTTTAGACCCATTTTATATGAAAATGTTTTGAAAACATGAGTTAACTTTTATAAGGACTCATTCTTGGTCCCCTAAAAATCAAAACATACTTCTTGTCAAATGCAATAGTCTCAAGATAAAATCTCAAAGGAAATAATGTACATCTAATGCCAAGTTTTACTGAATTCCACAATTTGATCAACAATAAATATAAATGAATGTGGGTTTCATAGTTTTAAAAGAGGCTATGCAGCATGACTGGTATCTTATTGAATTCAATAGTGCTGCACACTTGTAATTCTACCTACCCAGAAGACATGAGTCCAAGAAGCAAGCTAGGACAAGACTCATAGCTATCAAACACATAAAACAAACAACAATTACAGCTATGAGTCTGGCTCCTAGCCTTCGTCCTCCTTAGGCAATGTGACAAATAAACAAAATGATTAATCTCATTTCAGGACAGTAATGGCAGTGACTTGATCCAAGGATTAGGTAATTTCTTTAAAATATTCCCCAGCAATTTTTTTTAGGGCTAGAAAGAGGGTTCAGTGATTAAGTGAACTTGCTGCTCTTGTAGAAAACCTTGGTTCAATTCCCAGCACCCAGATAGCAGCTCATAGCTATCTGTTCCAAGGAATTCAAATGCCCTCTTATGGCTTCCACAGAGACCAGGCACATTTGTGGTACGTGTACGTACACACACACACACACACACACACACAAAACCACGCAGTTCAAACACTCACACATAAAACAAACACATAAGCAAAAAAGCAAAACAAAATAAGCCTGGGCATGGTAGTACACACCTTTAATCTCAGCACTCAAGAGGCAGAGGCATGGATCTCTGTAGTTTCAGTGCAGCTTGGTCTACAGAGTGAGACCCTGTCTAAGGATAAACAAACCCATTGGGGAATATTATTTTAAGGTGTTACTTTTGTTTTATGTTTCATTTGTTTAACTCTGTGAAGCTGTGCCTGTCTAAAACACCCAATGGCCTAATAGCTGAACAGCCAATAGCAAGGCAGGAGAAAGGATACCTGGGCCGTCAGGCAGAGAGAACAAAAGGAGAAATCTGGGAAGAGGAGATCTAGGAGGGAGAAAAGGAGGACATCAGGGGTCAGTCACCCAGCTACACAATCAGCATTGGAGTAAGAAAGTAAGGTTACAGAAGAAAGGGAAAAGCCAGAGGCAAAAAACCAGACACAATACTTTTAAGTTAAGGAAATCTGGCAAAAAGCCAAGATAAGGTTGGGCATTTTTATAAGAATAAGCCTCTGTGTGTGAGATTTGGGAGCAAAAACACAAAAGAGCAAAAAACAAAAAAGCAAAAACAAAAACAACACAAACCCACATATAAAACAATATGAAAAATTTTAATAAAAAGGAACGCTCATAGCTTGGAAGTACATGGTTTTAATGGTATATACAGTTTCTTGAAATTAAAATTTATAAAATCTGGAAGTTTTAATAGAATATACTTCCCTTACCCCAGGCATTAATCAAAATACTACAAATATACCCTGCAAACATTTTCTTATTCTTACCTTTTACAATAGTCTCTCCTAACTTACACTTCTTAGCCTTTCCTTCCTTTCTTTTTAATTTCACTTCATTCATTATTATGTAGCATAGAAGGAACCCCTTGGTCCTCCTGCCTTTACTCTGCAAGGGCTGGGATTTTAGACTTTGTGACATCATGCCTGCCACCTTTTGGCCTTTTTCAAGAAAAACAAGCTAAATTTGCCAATCCCATCTTGCCCTGGGAATTCGTGCTCATCTTAAAATGTACGTGTGTTGTGTGGAACACATGATGCATATAGGTCAGGGGACAGCTGGTAGGAGGTGGTTCTTCTTCCAGTGTGTGAGTTACAATCAAACTGAGTAACCTTGCCGTCCTGCATCAACAATTTTCTTTATTTATTTAGTGAGACAAACTCACAGAAATTCACTGCCTCTGCCTGGGAATCAACTAATTTTTAATAGAGCTGCTTACTTAACAGATCTCAAGCTTTCTAAACCATAACACAGTATCATTCTTCACTCATACACATATTCCTTCAGATAATCCCAAGAAATAAGTGTTTCTATCTCCTCCATGCAATCTGTTACCAGCTAAATTGCATAAACTATGTATTTTCATACCATACATAATTTCTCATAATCTTTAAAAGCGATAATAAGGGCTGGAAGTTTCCTGTGTTACACAGCCCTGAGGTCCCACAGCCACTTATAAAATAATCACTCCACAGCTTATAGTAATTACTGTATGTTATGGCAGGCTTTCTCGCTAGCTAGCTCTTTCTTAAATTAACCCATTTCTACTAATCTATTATCACCATGTTCCATGGCTTTACCTGGTGCTGCCATTACATTGGACGGCAGTTTGGCTTCTCTCCATCCCACCTTTCTCTTTCCTCTCTGCTTGGATTTCTTGCCTGCCTCTAAGCTGCCTTGCCATAGGCCAAAGTAGCTTATTAGCCAACCAGAGCAACACATTCACAGTGTACAGAAAATATCCCACAGCAATGGTGATTCATGCCTGTAACTCCAGCACTGAGGAGGCTTAAGCAGGGAGGATTGCCGGGATTGAGCCAGCCTAGGCTATAGGGAGACCTATCTCAAGGGGAAAAGTAAGAATATAATTGTATAGAAACATATAGTTCATGAAGTTCAGTATCACCTTTGTGAGGCTAGGGACTCCCCAGGACTTTAAGTACTCCGTAAGTTCTCTACACTCCCAGCATTTTTGAAAATACCTATTTAGAAATAACACAGCAATCCATATTTGTTTACTGACACAGACGTCAACACTTTCACACAGCTGAGGCCAACCCTTATCGGAACTCATGATCTCTTGACCTACTTCCCAACGGCTACACCGTGGTTTTAATCTTACATATTTTAACTTACATATATTCTAGTACTTTCTAAACTAAATTTAATCCTTAGCTCAGCGTGGCCTGGCATTAACTATGAAGGCCCAGGCTGGCCTTAAACTCAAATAATTCTGTCATAGCCTTCTAAATGCTAGGATTGGGTGTGAGCCACCATGCCTGAACTGGTAATATTTTTAAATTGGATTTTAATTTTTAACTGTATCTGTAGTCTTCGTAAGGTGTTAAGACGGTTACCATTTAAAGGTGTGTAATTCCAGGGAAACCATCTCTCCTATTGTGGAGCTTACCTGTGCATCAATATCAATGGCAGGGTAGATAGGTAGCATGGCTGAAGGAGAGATGATAGGACTTGGAGTTGGAGTCTGAGGTTGGGAAATAGAAGCAGCGATACTGTGGGTAGGAGTGTTTGACATTGCAGATGCTCTTCCACTGACTGCTGTTGAACAAAATAACTGCACTTAATAAGGACGAAACATTGTTAAAAAAGAGTAAGAAATACTTCTTTAAAAATGTCTATAAGAGATTATTATAACATTAATAACTAATTTTCTGATGATTTTTGATTGGTGACAGCCCCAAATTAGAACGTATATTGAATGATACACTTCCTATTCAATAATCCTCCTGAAAGACACATTCTTTTTTAAATGAAGTAACCATAAAAATCTTAATTCAAAATAATCCTGAAAACAAAATATTTTGCGTACTAAAATTACACAGAAAAGGAATAAATGATAAAATAGTCAAGAATAAAAGAAAGAAAGGTGATTTTTTTTTTAAACTTCCAAACTTCACACCTTGTATTGTAGAGTAAATAAAAGTTACTTCACCGTTGGAATGGAAGATCCCAGAAGTCCAACTATTTCAAACACCACATATTTACTAAGCACTACAGGGCAATGGTAACTTTGAAGGCCCTGGTGTTTCAAGTATGTTTTCAACTATGTATTTTCTCACATTAAAAATCATTCTGAGAGGAATAAAATATCCCACCTGGCAATCACACTGACTTAGGACAAAATTAAGATTAGGCTACAAATAAGTATATTTACACAATCATCCTCCCAATATGGATTCTTGTTTTTTCTATGTAGGATTCCACTGTAATCTTATTTCACCCACATATATGATTTAAATAATGTCTAGTTAGATCTGTACTTAGGGTGGGAGAATAATGCTAAAGACAAAGGCAGAGAATAAACTGAAAATTAGCTTAAGGGACTTTGTTCTCTCAACAATCAATTCTGTAGTTCATGTGTGAACATCTTCCTCTTCACCCACAGTAAGAATGCTGCTGCCCTGGTATTTAATCATGAATAGTAATCTCTGAAGAGAGTGCAGATGTGTATTCCCAAGTACTAAACTCCATCAGACACAAACAGAGAGTCACAACTGAGTCTCAAACCAGGCAAAAAATTTATCTTGCCAAGAATAGTGAAATTGATCTTGTAACAGTTAAACACGACTATCAATTAAGAAATCTACTTTACACAAAATCTTTAGGTCAGGCACAAACATACACTGTACATTATAGCAACACATTCTATAGTTTTACATTTTTAGTCCACTTAAAAGTCAAAAGAAAAACAAAGAACAACAAAAAAAAACAACAACAACAACAAAACATCTGAATCATTAAGGAACCAGATCAAGAGGAAGGAGCATGTGCTACTACTAATGATCTAATGACTTTGATAGTCTTAGTGATTTCTTTATAGATAATGTTTAATCTTGCAATCCTGATCTCCTGAGTCTACTTCAGACTGCTAAATTACAGGCTCATGAGCACACACAGATTTAAGAATCAAATAATTTCATTGAAAGTTCCTATCCTATACATAAATTTCAAAATCACATATAATCTACAGCTCTTAAGATAGGTTCCATGTTGAAGATGACCTTGAATTTTGCTACTGCTACCTCCGCCCTACTAAGTGTTGGGATTATAGGAGTGCACCACTGGTTTTATGGAGTCCTAGGATCAACCCAGGATGCTTCATGGATGCTATTCAAGCACTCTATCAACTAAGCTAGATATCCTTAGCCCTCACTGACTTTTTATTCTATTAATTTAAATGGGTTGAAAGATAGGTAAATGTCTAAATTTCAATCCCATTCAACTAGAATAATATATTTTTAAAGAACCTACTAAAACCTAGTTTTCTTGTTGTGGGCTGTTTTAAATTGGTTGTTTTCATCTTCTCATCTAAAGTTGGTAAGAAAGAAGCCTCATTTCCTTCAAACTGTTTTATCAAGTAAGAGTAAGTTAACTATTCATCATTCAACCATTTACTATACAGATAAGAGGAAAAACCTTAAATTCTAAGAATTTTTCTTTTTTCTTTAGATTTTAAAATTCAATTTAGAGAGGGAAAACTGCATGCTTGAAAGGTTTTAACAGCAGAAATGAAACAGTGTCATCAAGACAAAACAGGGGCACGTGTTAAGAGAGGTTAAACAAGTGCCTAGTTTTGATCTGGTGAGTATGAGGAATAAGGAGGGTTGAAGACTTGGCCAGCTCAGCACCCGAAGGAGAAACGTCCTAGGAGAAACCTAACAAGTGAGAACTAAGAAATAGAGGGACAGTGCTTAGGGAAAGAAGGCCCAGGTGAGGTTGTGTTACTCAAGAAGCCCAAATAAGGAATGGAAAGGATCCTTAGTCAGCTGAAAGGACAAGTATGATCAGAAGTTATTCAAACAAGGAGAATATAGAAAAAAAAGTTGTGGTGCTTGTACGTGCACATATGTGCGCAGACCATGTGAATATGATTGAGATACTAGTAGGGATCATCTGCAGGTAGACAGTAAGATTATTTTTAATTCTGTTCTTTTTCTGCTGGGTATGTCTCTTTACCCACATGAAGAGCATGATACAGATGCCTTTTTAGAAAATAGTAAAATGGTCATAATCCCTAAAATCTTATGTTCATTGAAAAGAAAAAAGGAAAAAAAAAGCAAAGAAAAAATTTTATGAAGGAACAACCTTGAACACAGAAATTTTGGGAATAAATGAATTAATAAAAAGCTATTTTACAAACATCTGATAATTCTCATCAGAATTAAAAAATTTTACAATCACCAAATTGTTGACAACTATGCTCAAGTACATCAGGTAAAGTCTCATAGTGCATTCAAAACCAACTTTCCAACAGTCATTGGTATAGAACGTCCAAATTTTCATTTCATTAACACTTAATTCTATAATCCTTCAGTAAACTGATACAATAGAGAATTATAATCTAAGTTAATGGCCATGAACATGGTATCAATTTGGATTTATAACTACTGTGAGCTAATTGTCATACAATGTTAAAGTCTTTCAAGTTTATTAGGTAACATAACCAGTTAGTGATGATTAATAGGACTATAGGTCTCAAAAATCTATACTTGTATTAAGATTGTTACAATTCTTATTATTAGTTACTACTAACAATTATCCTGATATAGGTTTATATTACTCTAAGACTAGCAGAGGTTTTCATACACATATTGCTGAGAAGATTAAAAAAAAAAGGACTGGGAAAACTATACCAATTTTTGAAATGCAAAATCTACCTCATTACCTGTTTCGGTTTCTGTATTATCTCAACTAAAATAGCTAAACACTACAAAGTATATTTCCTTTAAAAAAAAAAATGAACCTATATATTAATGTATGACTTCATCATAATAAATGTTCTCAAATAGTTTCAAAATTAGAAATAGTAAATTATCCAGGTAAAGACAAATAAAAAGTAGGAAGAAATCAAAAGAAAATTATCAAAATTCAACAACTATTTATTTCCTTATTCTCCCCTTCCTCCTATCAAGTTTCCTTCCTGAAGAAGGAAAATTATTTTAGGTAGCAGAGCATTCTTTATGACCTATAGCCCTATGAAATCTCATTCTAACTGTTACACAATTCACAAAATCAGTCCAAATAAGCAGCATTAAAACTCTTAAGTTGCAATCCTCATTAGAATAGAAGACAAACTCTCTGCTCCACATTTAAAACATGTTTTTTCCATACTGTCAGGGAAACATACCTTTCCATAATACAGTCAGAAACAGACTATACATTAGCATTCACAGGGGAAAAACACTGACATACAGTAGAATCGGACTCTACTCGGTTGGTACTTTATTAATGTTGTAAAGGTGTTTGTTTTGATTGTTGTTTGCTTGTTTTTAAATAGCCATCATCAAGTTTGGTACATTAATAAGTTAAGTATTTCTTTTTATCACAAATAGAGTTCCTAATATACCCTAATACTTTTGTACTTCAACTTTTATCAATTTTTCTTTTATTGGTGTGAATACAGAAGCAAAAATGCCAAAAATCCAACCCCAGTGTTCTGAACTTAAAAGTGAAAAGGATAACCAAAAGTAAAAACCCAAGACTCAATCCACTTACTGAAAAACCTGGATTCCCAGCCTATTGATCTACGACAGACAGATCTGGTCATGTCTTGTATAAACTAGTCTTTAATTTGACCTGTAGCCATTTGAGAACTTCTTAACACTAATATTTCTAAAGACATAATGGGTCAAGAGTCCAAAAATAGTTCTCAAGTTGAGTAATGGTTAAAAAAAAAATTCTGGCACACTCTTACTCGCCTTAAGCAAATCATATTTGATACCTGCTCATAACAATATAAACCACCTGCCATGATGTCATCCAGCGTGTCATTGAGGGTCTGAGCAGGGCTGGCTACCATTAACCCTTGTTGTGTTTCAGTGAGAATTCCTTGCCCCAGCCCTGCCAACTGTGCTTGGCCCAGTACTGGCTGTCCAACTATCACTCCTTGAAGTTCTGTAAGATTTGCGATGGACCCTGGAGGCAAGGGACCCGTTGCCAGAGGCAAAGCTTGAGGCATCGCCAGAGGCTGGATTGGTGCAAACCCATCTGAGCAGCAGTCTGCTGGGGTTCATCTTTAAGCAAAACAGGATCCACTTGTTGTAAGCGTGCATAGTCTCCCTCGGAAAGCTGCTCTCCAACCCCAACAGGAGTAAGAAGTCCCAGGTGTTGGCAAGACTGCTGCTGTTGCTGCTGAAGTTGAATTCTTTGAGCTTTAACTTCTAGATACTGTTTTTTCACTGCTGCTGAGTTTTCAGCTGTAACTCTCGCTCTACTTTCTGCAGTTCCTCCAGAATTTTGTTTTTCTGAATTTGCTCCTCCCTTGTTTTGTTCAGCTCCTCGATCTTCTCCTTGGTAAGTTGGTCGGCATGAGCCAGCTCCAAGGACTGCAGCTGTGCATTTTTTCTATGGCTTCTTTTATCCTCTGTTCCAGTTCTGTTAACTTTCCCTGAGCCTCTTCTACAATGCTCTCTGGAGACTGATTGGTGATGTAACCCTGTACATCCTGGCTGTTTGCTGGCAAATGGCTGTTGGACTTTTGTTTAGAAGCAGCTGTGTGAAAAGAAACCCCCTCAGAAGTGCACATGAATGGCATCCTCATTACAGAGTTACTGTTGGGAGTTTAGTGCCCACAGTTATGCACCAAGGTATCATATCCACGAAGGTGAAATGTACTTTTAAGTAGTTAAACGCAAGTCCACCTTCTCTATCATAAATACAAAATGTATGTGTTTTATGTGCATAGAGTCATCTCTGAAAGTAGAGTTTAGAATTTATCAATATCTAATTTAAAAATTAGACAACAGAGGGATGAAAGCTTGTGACACTTAAGTGGTGCAGTTTAAGTCAAATCTAAGGCTATGTGTAGGTATTTCATATGGTCAGAATGTAAATATTCATCATAAGAGCAGAAAAATTAAGCTAAATTATTAAGGTGTAGAGAAAATTTAGATGTCTATATTAAGATTTTCCACACTTCATAAATGTCTGTGCCTTTGATAAACACACACACATACACACAGAGAGTGCCCAAACCACTGAGATGCACCAAGAAATTAAAATCCAACTAAAAATATATGTATTTTTTAGGACCTACCATCTTCAAGACTGACAAAGGAAAGAGATAGAACTCACATAGTCACACAGCTACACGGCCAATAGAGAATTGGGATTTAGTTTCCCTGAAAGAAAAGATGCTGGCCTACGCACCCTCTGTATCTTCTGACAGCCAGGAAACAGACTGCTCTGGCCAACGGGTTTAGCAACCAACTGAAAAGGATGCCAAGACAACAGGGTGGTGGTGACCGGAAACAACTGCTGGAATGCTTAGCATACTTGTTGCTAAAAGAATACAGGTAGCCAAAACCAAGATGCCAAAATCACAGTTTCTTTAAGTAAAACTTTTCAAAAGAAAAAAGTGATTCAAACTGGTAGGTGTCATGTTTGGGGACATACTTAAGAACAGGCATGGTATGACATATACAAGTCAAAAAATGGACCTTGGAATTCTAAGAAAGTGTATCTTATGTATCTTTGAATTATTAGTTGAGGAAAAAGTGTCCTAGATATAAATCTATGTTAAACCAGTTCTTTAAATTGAATTTTAATATTTGATCCAACTTCTTAATCTTTATGCTCGTGTCACTACAGACTTAGGAATGGTAAATAAAAAATGATCAGAATTGTCATGCAATTGTATCCGGCTTAACATGAATAAAAATGACTACTCATTGGAGGAAATTGTGGATATCAGAATTCCATCAGAAAGAGAACCTGAGTCTCTTCTGAGTCTCTCAGTCCCTGTCTTCTCTCCCAGAAAGTTTGTTTTTCATTAGTTTAAAACAAACAACAAACAAACAAAAAAGCTTTAATGATACCAACTTAGTAAATTCATTGTTGGTGAAAAATAATTTTGAAGGGCTAGTTTTTGTATTCTAATTTGACCTGGACATGTAAGAAAGTCTTTAGAAGTATAACTGACCTTTGTTCCTAACGGGCAGAGTGGCAGCAACGTTGGCAGGGGTTGTCAGGCTCCTGGGGGGTGACAACCATGGCAGTGCTTGAACTGGTACCGGGGGCCTACGGAAGAGGGTGATAACAGTCATTTCTCTTTAGTACACACGTCATCAGCTCTCGAATAACTTGCAGAGTTGCTATGGTATACTTAATATGCCATTTCAGACAATGACATATTATATCAATTATTTTAAAAGTGGCTATGTATTCCAGTTATTCTGACCATAATTTTAAAAAGGAAATCATAATTCCATCAATCTAGAACACAAATGTTATACCAAATAACAATAGCCTTGGCATAATTATACAGAGCTTCATCTTAACAAAGATAATCTCATTTAAATGAAAATTATAGCTAAAAAGAAATATAAAATGCTTTAACTTTGAATCTTACCCTATTTAAAATCGTGGATGGGGCGTTAGCTGAGTGACATCTGGTGGAGGGGCTGAAAGAAGATTATTAGGATAGTCTAAAAGATAGCAAACAACACTTGTATGGCCACCTTTTGCTGCTTCTATCAACATGGTTGAGCCATCCTAAAAGAACAAATATAGAAGGGGAAAAAAGTTAGTACATTAAGAAAGCTATCAGGTCTCAGATACATTCAAGTTATATATCTAATAGGAAAGTTTTTTTTTTTTTGTTTTTTGTTTTTTTTTTAATATATTAATGCTGTGGATGTTCTGTATGTCCTGTGGAGCCCTTCTTGGGTTCTTTGTGGCGTTACCCAGCAGGTCCGCATAGAGGATGATTAGACCATGGGCCTGAGTGCAGGTGTTTGAGATGGTCTGCACTTGCTGTGCTGGGGATGGTCTGTATGTCAAGCTTTCTGATTGATCAATAAATAAAACCTGATCGGCTGTGGCTAGGCAGGAAGGATAGGCGGGACTAACAGAGAGGAGAAATAAAAGGACAGGAAGGCAGAAGGACTGACTGCCAGATGCCGACAGCACAAGACGCATTGTAAGATGTGGTAAGCACGAGCCACGTGGCAAGGTATAGATTTCTAGAAATGGGTTACTTTAAGATATAAGACAGTTAGCAAGAAGCCTGCCACGGCCATACAGTTTGTAAGCATATAAGTCTCTGTGTTTACTTGTTGGGTCTGAGCGGCTGGGACTGGCGGGTGACAGGGATTTGTCCTGACTGTGGCAAGGCAGGAAACTGTAGCTACATATTAGGCCAGATAACTAATACTCAGAATGTCATTACAAATACAACTTACATGTGGCAATTTTATAATGTTCAAGATGAGAATTCATAATGCTGCCTTAACCACTCGAGTTACCTACTTTTAAACGGTGAGTAGGGTCTGCCCCATGAGCCAAAAAGTTCTACCACTGCCAGATGACCTCCTGCACAAGCCAGGGACAGTACAGTATGGTCATTATTAGCTGTGGTTCGATTCACATTTGCTCCTAAAACAGACATGGAAAAACTATATTAGTAGAGTGATAAAAAAAATTTAAGAATTATTCATTTTTAATTTATATGTATATGTGTAGATCTGTGTGAGTTTATGCCCCATGTACGTGTAGATGCTCTTGGAGCCAGACATTGATCCCCAGAACTAGAGTTACAGTAGGCTGTGGGCTACTGATGTGGATGCTGTGAACTGAACCCAGGTCTTCTGGAAGAATGCCAAGTGTTCTTAACCACTGATCCATTTCCCAGCCCCAATTATGGCAAAATTCTACAAATCATTTAGTTTTATGCACACAAGCATATATGTGTGTGTGTGTGTGTGTGTGTGTGTGTGTGCATGTGTAACATGGTATGCACGTGAGGTCAAAGGTTCATTTTCTCCTTTCTACCATGTGAGTTCTAAGCCTTAAACTCAGGTCATTAGGCTAAGCAGAAAGTATCTTTACCCAGTGATACTCACTGACTCATTTCATTGGCTCAAAATTATGGAAAATTTAAAAATCATAAAGAGTAAAGCCAACAGTGCAATAAAACCTCACATACCCATTATCCAGTTCCACTGATTATAAACAGCCTCTCATTTCACATAATCCTCATTTTCATGAAAATTCTCCTATACAGAATTATTCTAAAGCAAATCCCACAGAATATGATATATTTTTCTTATAAAATTTTTAGTATATATCAGTAAAGATAATACAAGGTTGTATCATACCTAAGGCAATCATTGTATTAATAAAGTAAAATACAGGGGAAAGAAAGATGGTTAAATCAATGGCTAAGAATATTTGAAACTCTTCGGAGGCAATCCAAGTTTGGTTCCCAACCCCACACAGATCTCACAAGCACAGGTACCATTGTTCTAGGGATCTGATGCCCTCCTTCTGGCACCTGTGCATTGCATGCATGAAATGGTGTTCTTCTATGACTGAAATACATTTAATATATTAATAATTACATTAATACATTTAAATACTTAAATTTTAAAAAATTACAAGGAATAGAAAAATCTAGTAATGTTCCTTTAACCCCAGGACTTGAGATCTCATGCTTTGCTTGAAAAGCACACACGCCTTTAATCCCAGGAAGGACATGGCTGGATGGAGACAGGAATTAAAGCAGCAGTTCAACTGAGACCCTCAGGGTGAGACTGAGAGGCTTTCAGTCTGAGATTCGTGGAAACAGGATAGCTGAGGAGTTAGTGAGGTAAGTTTGGCTGTGCCTTGTTCTGCTTCTCTGACCTTTCAGCTTTCACCACCATGTCTGGCTCTGGATTTTTTATTAATAAGACCCTTTACAATTCATTATAGAAGGTAGAATATAATTATTCAACCAAAGAAAAGGCAGGGCAGTGGTGGTGTATGTGTTTCACCCCAGCACATGGGAGGCAGAGGCAGTAGATCTCTGTGTATTTGAGGCCAGCTTGGTCTACAGGCAAGTTCTACAATAGCCAGTGCTACACAGAGAAACCCTGTCTCAGAAAAAAAAAAAAAAAAAAAGAGTGTGGGGAGGGAGGGCAGTAATTATGGACTTAAATCCAGTCTTGAAGTGTGTCAACATCATGCATTTTTCACCAATCTGTACCAACTTGTCCTGGAATAATTTGTTCAATTTATTTCTGATTTTTTAATCTATAAGAAGTTTGAAGACTACTGAACAAGAGTAACATTTCCAAGGTGCATATGGCCCTTCACTTATCAATCATTTCTGTCCTATTATTTGCTTTAGAAGTAGTATATTTAATCTGTTATGAAGAGTAAAACCAATTCTTGAAAAAGATTTAACAGATTATATAGTAAATACTGAAGAAATAATTTAAAGTTTTGTGTTTATTTGGTCAGTAAAAAATGCAAAAGAATAACTGCAGATTATGAATAAAAATCTTCATGTAACTTGACACGTATCACAGTTTAATTCTGAATACTTTCTTCATTCAATTTAAAATTATTCACTATCTTTTAAAAAGAGGACAACGTAAGGTAGGAAAGGTGCTTGCCCCAAGTTCTTCAGGGGAACAAACAAAAACCCATGTTGGAAAACAATGCAGTAGTACACAAACAGAATAGGACTTCAACATAACACTAGCTTACACAGAAGACATTTTCTTTGTGTTTCTTTTCAAGAGTGCTACTTGGTGTAATAGTCTTTTGTAGCTCACAGATATTATATTATGAGATGTTTATTACTAATGTTAGGAGCATCCCTTCTCCATATCATATAATAACCACAAAATGTTCTTTACCCTTCAAAGGTCAAAATGCCTTAGCATAGTTCTGGATAGATAGTTAAGAAAAAAAAAAAACTTCTCTATAAGATTACCTTTACTAATTAAGAACTGAACTGTGCAAACATGACCAGCTCTGGCAGCTTTCATTAAGGAGTTCTTCCACCTTCAGATTCATGTTCCTGTTTAAAACAAAACAAGAAACAAAAAAAACCTCACTGTTGTATAACTCATATTTAATTGCAAGGGAATACTTAATCTTTTCATTAAAAAAAAAAAGGAAAAGTAAACTTAATTCTGAACCCAAGCATATTAAATATCACATAATGAGCAAAGAAAATAATACTTTCAATTAAAAAAAAAAAAAGATCTGCACTTTATTGTAATAATCTGAAACCTAAAGTAGGGGATTAGTAGCACGCACCTGCACTTCTGGTTACCAGAAGCTGCAGCAATAGATACAGCCTGGCATGCTGGCACCCAGGCTTCAGAAGAAGACTGAAACAACACTTCATCTAACTCAAGCTGGGAAATGTCCTTTCTCTAAAAAAGTGATTGTAGAACTCCAACATTGGACAGTCAATCTGCTCCCCCTTTTTAATGGTGAGATCCTGCTACATATCTCAGACTCACATAGAACAGTGATCCTCCCACTTCAGTCTTCTGAATGATAGGATTATAATCTATACGACTCTCCTCAAACTCTTGTCATTTTCTGAAAGTCGCATATAGCACAGGTTAGACACAAACCTCACTCTGTTGCGTACTCCCAGTCTCCCGAGTACTACGGTGAGACTAGATCTTCCCTCCACAGATACTTTACACCTTTCAAGCACTCAGACAACTCCTGCAATTTCAATTATATAGCTCTTTCTGTCCAGGCCTCCCTTTCCAAACCCCATCCAGCCAATGAACTAGTATCTCAAATGACTAGTTACATCTTTTGACCTTTATCACTCTCTGTACATTCCCTGTGACATCTCTTAATACCCTGCACTGAATGCACTTAAGATCCATTTTACCCTCTTGACTACTTTATGTACTACCTATGGGACAAAATTATTAAATACTTATGTTTTAACACTTTAATTGATAATGCTTAAAACATAGTAGGCAACTTTTCCCCCAACCTACAAAAGAATGCTTCTAAACAACATTTACCTTAGGTAAACAACTAAGGAAGGAAAATTTAATTTGTAATTCCATCTCTAAGCAGAAAACATTTGTTTGTAAGGGCATGGGATTAGTGAACTGAATATTACAAAAATAAGAACAAAAAACTAAATAATGTAAAAACAAACAAAACAAACAAAACAAAACAACAACAAAAAACCAAACCTGACTATGACTTTAAATAAAAAGAGGAAAGAAAAAAAAAAAAAAAAAACACCAACAAAGTGAGAAGATATGCCTTTGATTTAATTTTAATTTCCTGCCTTTGTTTGCAGAGGCGGGATCTCACCATGGATTCCAGGAAGGCCTTGGGACTCTGGACTCAAGTAGCCTAGTGGCCTTAAACTCTTAAACTCTTAGGTACCTTTCTGCTTCAGCCTCCCAGGTGCACAAGCATGTGCTAAAATGTCTAATTCATCTTCTTTATATAAATAAAGATTTAAGTGATACAGCTTACCAGATCTGCACCTGCCTGAAGTAAGACATCTGCTACATCCGTATGGCCATTTTCACAGGCGTATGTTAAAGCTGTATCTCCTGTTGCTGTCGTGGCATGGACATTAGCTCCTGTAACAGTTAAAAATAATCACTGTTAAAAAATCATTTTACAAAGTCAACATAAACCTGTTTTCAAGATAGCCCACATCTCCTAAAATCAGACAAAATATCCGTATCTATTTCTAGAATGAGTACATTGACAACATCTTTAAAAGAGGGAGAAGTCTGCAACAACTGCTCAGGACGTCAAGGTTAACTACCATCAAGCCTGACTGCGCAAGTTCAGTCCCCAAGACCAACGTGTAGAAAGAGAGAAACGGACTTCTACAAGCTGTCCTCTGCCTGTGAACACATGCACTGTGGCATGTTTGCATGTACCATACACAAATTTTGAAAAAATATGAATATGAATAAATGTACTTGAAGCTAAAATTGCATTACTTACTATGACAGCTAATTTATTCAGAACACACACAAAAGTATATCCTATCTTTTCACCACATATTGTGTGCCATAACAAAAAATACTTGTACTGTGATCCATATATCATGCAATATATTCCCAAATGCAAAAAGGCATACCTGCAGCTAGTAAGTATTTAACTAACTCCAGGTGGCCCTCTTGAGCAGCTTCCATTAGAGGGGTAGAACACCCGAGTTTATGTCAGCTCCAGCCTTAATCAGAAAGTCTGCCACTTCCAGAAAGCCTCCACAGCAAGCCAGGGTCAAGGCAGTTTCTTGAGTTTCTTCTGTCTGTGCATTGATATTTGCTCCTAAAAGAAAGATTCTACTTAAAGGAAGTTCAGGAATTTATTCAGACAAACAAAACACAACTGTTTTCTAATGAACTATATCTAAAGTGAATAGAAGTATCTCTTCCCTATTCTTGGCAGTCAAAAGTAAATGGGAAAAAAACCCACATCCACAAGTGGGTATCTACTATATGTAGTAGAGTGTTTAAAAAGGTACTAGTTATGAATAAAAGGAGTCATAAAATTACCTAATTCCCGCCTATAAAGATTCAAAATGGAGGATAAATGTACTAATGACATTAGCTAACATTTAATAAGCTGTTACTATTTCCCAGGCAGTATTAACAGTCCAGACTGTTAAGGTACACTGATGTACATAATCAAATTGAGGTAGGGCAATGCTGGAGACGAAACATCCATGGCCTATTGGATTAGTGATTGTGTGGTGCTGGACAGAGATCAAACCAAGTCTTGGGAACACTGAGTAAATATCCTAACCAATGAGCAGCATATTTCTAAGGCCTTACGTTGGTATTATTTTCAGCACCATTTTACAAAAGCTGAACAAGCTGAGGTTAATTCATTTAATTCACTTGCCCTAGCAACATTACAACCATTACTATTACTTTCACCATGGCTGATTGACCATTGCACCACCTTCCACCCCTCCCTCCCACTAGAAACCAAACCGTCATGCAGTGTAAATGATTCACATTTCAGTAAGTTCTGCCAGGCTGTGTGGCACATGCCTTTAATTGGAGCATTTGGAGGCAGAGCAGTTGGATCTCTGTGAGTTCAAGGCCAGCCTGGTCTACAAAGCTAGTTCCAGGACAGACAGAGCCACACACAGGGAGACCCTGTCTCAAAAAAAAAACAAACAACAAAAAAAAGAACTACTTCAAAACCTGTACGTTTAAAGTTCCCAGTCATAGACCTCTACAGAAAAACAAGTAATGTGCCACTTGTGTTAAATGTTAAACTTGTGTTAAATTTGTTAAACAGAATAACACTATAATGTAATGGGAGATTATTATCTAAATGTAGATATTTAAACTACTATATCATTTCACCGTTTCCAGAAATTCCTTCTGTTCTGGCCTGAGCTCAACAGTTTCTGATGTATATGCACCTAGATTTGTTGGTCTCGAGTGTTCTTCTGTTTTCCTCAGACAGTGTCTCCACATGTAGGACTGGATGGCCTCAGCTCCTAAGCACTGTGATTACAAGTGTCTAGTCCCTACTTGGCTGCTGCATACTTTCAAGCTAAGTTTCACAGAAGTGTTTCCATGTCGTTCCATTACACACTTATATTCATGAGTAATGTCTAACTCCAAAGAATTCCCTCACTGTATTAGGCTTGGAGAATTGTGATTTTGTTTTTGTTTTTGTTTTATTTTCTCACAGCATATACTTTCAAAGTACTACATTGAAGAAATTCTACTGAGCCATTTTACAGCATACAATGTAGAAGTTTGGGAGCAACAGCTCAGTGTAAATTTACTGAGGAGGTGATGTGCTGAAATTCAGCCTTAACAAAGACTTCTGTTTTACCCATTTATGGTTTAGTATTTACTACAAGTGCTTACCTTGGCCTAGAAGTAATGCCACCATTCTTCATGTCCTTCACGGGCTGCTTCCATCAAAGGTGTATAGCCTTCATCATTGACCTCTTCCAGGCTAGCTCCTCTTCAATAAGTAAGGCTGCAAGTTCCACATGTCCCCACATGCAGCCAAAGTCAATGGTGACTCAAATGAATCAGCTGGCATGTTCACTTGAGCACCACTGTCCAGAAGCAACCTAGCTACTTCAACATGGCCATCCTATTCACAAGCAATTAAAAAAATTCAATCAGCACCATAAAAACTTGAAAGAAAAAAAAACACACAAAAAAAACTTCTCAATTATCACACAATGACAGTTGCTGACCTTTACTCAAAAGAATAAATATACACCTGACAGCTTGGTAACGCATGTCATTGTTGCCTGTATTCTTTATCCTACAGAAGTTCAAGGATTTAAAGCAAAGAGATGAAAAATAGTCTCTCTAATCAAGAAGCTTATCAGCCACACAAAGAGAAGAAGGAAAAGAACGGGAGACAAACTTAAGGCCACAGAGAATAAGCAGAGCATGGCAGACATTTGAATGACAAGTGATAAAGCTCAGGTACTGAGAAGGCAAATTTTTTTAACATCTTTAGAGTGAGCAAACTTTTGATCTAGCAGGAAACTAGATGCCATGGAGAAAAAGCCTCCTGTGTTAAAGGACAAAGTGAATACATGATGCTTTCTTTGTTGTTCCGTGTAAGCCCAGGGAAATGACAAAAGACAGGAGCTATCTTACTATGCAACTACTCAACAATCTCCATTCTGTCTTCCTTTCAAGGAATAGTTTCTTTTAACCCTTTATGTACTTCCCCCACACATAAGGCCACCTGCTCTGAATGTCTTATTTTCATGGTTACATTGTTATTTTTGCCGTTTTGAAATGCTTCCCCATTATGTCAAAGACCAACTTAGAGCTTCAACATTTTAGCAAGACCTCCTAAGTGCCTGGCCTCTATTCATATACCTTTTAATTACATCTAACTATCCATCCATCTACCCATCTATTTATTATTTATTGAAACCAAGTACTGTGATTAAAGGTCGTCTATCTATCTATCTATCTATCTATCTATCTATCTATCTATCCATCCATCCATCCATCCATCCATCCATCCATCCATCCATCCATCCATCCATCCACCCACCCACCCACCATCCATCCATCCATCTACCTACCTACCTATCAATCAATCAATCAAATCAATCATTTATTTATTTAGACTGAGTACTGGGGTCTGGCATATATCTCCATGCCCAGCTATTTGCATTTATTTATTACATTTCTAGTGCATATGATTGGCCTATCCGAATATTCCTCCTTAATTTATCTGTCTAAATACAAGTTATTTTCATAGCACAAGGTAGCAAAAGTGACTGAATTTCCTTTATCAGAGAGATTGCTGAATTGGTCATTACTATTGCTGTTCAAGAATCTCATTTAATCCTCATGAGAACACCAGAACAAACATACAAAAATCATTTTACAGACAAAGAACACAAAACTCCAAAAAAACGTACACATGTTCAAAGAGGAAACTTTTAGTAAAACAAACACAGGGATGACAATAAAGAAAGCAATATATAATTCAAGTAGTAAATGATGATCATCTACCATTTCTCATAAATCTTTCCTAGTTTTTTCAGATACCTCCTTTTTGTAGATTATAAATTAAAATACAAAGCTTAAGAGTACTAATATAATTAATTTCAAGAACAAACTCTAAAATAGAATTCTTTTTATATTTTGTTTTTACAGACTTTGTGTGTTATGTGTATATCTGAGTGCTTTCTCTGCTTTTAAGTGTACCGCGTGCAGGCAGATACCCACAGAGGCCAGAAGGAAAGTGTCAGATCCCCTTGAGCTATAGTCACAAGCAGTTGCAAACTCTACCACGTGAGTGCTGGGACCAAGTGCACAGCCGCGTGTGAGTGCACGTGCACATACACACATTTGATTTTTTTTTGAGAAAGGGTCTCTCTACATAGCCTGGCTGTCCTGACTCATTTTTAGACCAGGCTGTCCTGAAACTCATGGAGACCCATTGTCTCTGCCTCCCTAGTGCTGAGATTAAAGGCATGCATTCATTATCGTGTCTGGCAGCTCCTTATATTTTGACAGGTCTTGCTATGTAGCCATGGTTGAGCCAGTACTCACTATGTAACATAACTTTGCCTCAAATCAACAGCAATCCTCCTCTTTCAACCTCCAAATGCTGTGATTACATGTGATCACCACCAAGGGCAGCTTAAAAATAATAGTTCAGCTAAGGTTCTGTTCTACAATAAAGTAAAGAAAAAGAGAGCTTTTACACCAAGAAAAGGCTCTTTATTTACAGCAGCTCTACTTCTCCCCACCTACTATGGAAATATATTTCATATATTCATTCACCCATCTTACCATGCAAGCCTCCATTAGAGCAGTGTGCATTTCATCTGTTTTATGCTCTTGATCGGCGCCTGCTTCCAAAAGAAATCGCACCATCTCTAGATGTCCTAAATCAAAAGTGTATTGGATTACTTACATTTATTTTCAAAAACTATTTTTAAAGTCAGTGATATATAATTTTTAGTGCATGTTGTAGAATATTTGATCACTGTGGACCCTAAGATTGCATTATTTACTGGAAAAAAAATCTGTTTCTAGTCATGGTGTGGCTCAGGCCTAGCACACACCTTTAATCCAAGAACTTTCTTCTTGAATATTGTAAACAGGATTAAATAGTCACCCACAGGTCAAGAGGCAGAGTAAGCAACCAGCTGACAGGAACTGAACATAGTATTATTAAGAATAAACCACAAAAAGAGTCAGGAAGATGGATAGAGAGGTACAACAGGAAGTAGAAGGGAGTTTAAAGAGATTGGTTTTCAGACATTAGGAAAGGGAGAGGCTTCAGGACTTCAGGAAGGAGAAAGATCAGCTGGGTGCTTCCTCGGTCTCTGAGCTAGCAGGCTTTCACCCCAGCATCCGGTTTATTGGTCCTTATTGGTATGAGTCCCTTTTGGTAAAATTGAATGATTGAAGTTTTGTTAAAAACAACAGGTACAGGGCTGGAGAGATGGCTCAAAGGTTAAGAGCACTGACTGCTTTTCCTAGGTCTTGAGTTCAATTCCCAGCAACCACATGGCGGCTCACAAACAACTGTAATGAGATCTGGTCCCTCTTCAGGCCTGCAGGGACGCAGGCAGAATACTGTATACATAATAAATAAATAAATAAATAAATAAATAAATAAATAAATAAATAAATAAATAAATAAATCTTTAAAAAAACCAAAACAAACAAACAAAAAAAAAAACCAGGTGCAGGTAAATAAAACAAAACAAACAAAAAAACAGGTGCAGGTCTGTATGTAAATTTTTATGAACCTAATTCAGCACACTAAATTTTTTTTGTTTTTAGATTTTTGTTATTTTTAATTATGTCTCTGTACATGTGAGTGCAGTGCCCATGGAAACCTAAAGAGGCTATCAGATCCCCTGGAGCTGAACTTGAGAGCTTCCATGAGGGTGCTTGCAAAATGAATTCAGGTCCT